>NC_057814.1:97717636-97892295 GCF_018294505.1 Triticum aestivum | reverse complement strand
TCCTCTGTTAACCCACTGTCTATGACAGGTGGGTCCCCCGTGTCAGTTTGACCAGTCAACCCGGACTGTTGACCGCTGACGTCACTCATACGTCATGCTGACGTCATATCCCTTTTTCTGTTAATTAAATAATTCCAGAAATTCAAATAAACTTTGAAAATTCATATCTTTTAAACCGTAACTCGGATGAAAATGTTTTCTATATGAAAGTTGCTCAGAACGACGAGACGAATCCGAATACGCAGTCCGTTCATCCACCACACCTCCCTAACCTATCGAACTAGCAACTTTCCCCCTCCGGTCCGTCTGTCCGAAAACGCGAAACATCGGGAATACCTCCCGGATGTTCCCCCCCTTCACCGGTACCACCTACTGTCGCGTTAGGACACCCCTAGCACCGCTCATTGTCATGTCACGCATCGTCGTGCTTATGTTTGCATTGTATTTACTGTTTCTTCCCCCTCTTCTCTCCGGTAGACTACGAGACCGACACTGCTGCTGCCCAGTTCGACTACAGAGTCGACGACCCCTCCTACTTGCCAGAGCAACCAGGCAAGCCCCCCCCTTGATCACCAGATATCGCCTACTCTACTCTCTACTACTTGCATTAGAGTAGTGTAGCATGTTACTGCTTTCGGATAATCCTATTCTGTTGCATAGCCTGTCATTGTTGCTACTGTTGTTACCTTTACCTGCAATCCT
Source organism: Triticum aestivum (assembly GCF_018294505.1). NCBI lineage: Eukaryota > Viridiplantae > Streptophyta > Magnoliopsida > Poales > Poaceae > Triticum > Triticum aestivum. The sequence goes on along the minus strand of NC_057814.1, from coordinate 97,891,593 downwards.
ATCTGCTTAGTCTAGGATGCTAGATTTCCATCAGTGGCCCTACATTCTTGTCCGTCTGCTGTGCTATACTATCGGGCCGTGATCACCTGGGCGGTGATCACGGGCATATACTTATATACTATATACATGACACATGTGATGACTAAAGTCGGGTCGGCTCGTAGGAGTACCCGCAAGTGGATCTTTGTGGCGGAGCGATAGGGCAGGTTGAGACCGCCTAGGTGAGAGGTGGGCCTGGCCCTGGTCGGCGTTCGCGGATACTTAACACGCCTAACGAGATCTTGGTATTTGATCTGAGTCTGGCCATTTGGTCTATACGCACTAACCATCTACGTGGGAGTAGTTATGGGTATCCCGACGTCGTGGTATCAGCCGAAGCTCTTTTGACGTCAGCGACTGAGTGGCGCGCGCCGTGTTGGACCGCTTTGACGTAACCGCCGTGATCGTGTGGGTTGCTAGGTCTGCTCGCGGCCGCGTTCGCAACGTGCAGGTGTGCATAGGGCGATGGGCCCAGACCCCTGCGCGCATAGGTTTAGACCGGCGTGCTGACCTCTCTGTTGAGCCTAGGTGGGGCTGCGACGTGTTGATCTTACGAGGCCGGGCATGACCCAGAAAAGTGTGTCCGGCCAAATGGGATCGAGCGTGTTGGGTTATGTGGTGCACCCCTGCAGGGAAGTTTATCTATTCGAATAGCCGTGTCCCTCGGTAAAAGGACGACCCGGAGTTGTACCTTGAGCTTATGACAACTAGAACTGGATACTGAATAAAATACACCCTTCCAAGTGCCAGATACAACCCGGTGATCGCTCTCTAACAGGGCGATGAGGAGGGGATCGCCGGGTAGGATTATGCTATGCGATGCTACTTGGAGGAATTCAATCTATTCTCTTCTACATGCTGCAAGATGGAGATGTCCAGAAGCGTAGTCTTCGACAGGACTAGCTATCCCCCTCTTATTCTGGCATTCTGCAGTTCAGTCCACTGATATGCCCCTTTACACATATACTCATGCATATGTAGTATAGCTCCTTGCTTGCGAGTACTTTGGATGAGTACTCACGGTTGCTTTTCTCCCTCTTTTCCCCTTTCTATACCGGATTGTCGCAACCAGATGCTGGAGTTCAGGAGCCAGACGCCACCGTCGACGACGACACCTACGACACTGGAGGTGCCTACTACTACGTGCAGGCCGCCGACGACGACCAGGAGTAGTTAGGAGGTCCCAAGCAGGAGGCCTTGCCTTTTCGATCGTTGCTACTTTTGTGCTAGCCTTCTTAAGGCAAACTTGTTTAACTTATGTCTGTACTCAGATATTGTTGCTTCCGCTGACTCGTCTATGATCGAGCAATTGTATTCGACCCCTCGAGGCCCCTGGCTTGTATTATGATGCTTGTATGACTTATTTATGTTTTAGAGTTGTGTTGTGATATCTTCCCGTGAGTCCCTGATCTTGGTCGTACACATTTGCGTGCATGATTAGTGTACGGTCAAATCGGGGGCGTCACAAAAGTAGAACTTGATGAGGTAACTGTACCTGCTCCCTTATTGGAAAGTAGTTCATCACAGAAATCTGTTCCTGTGACTCCTACACCAATTAGTGAGGAAGTTAATGATGATGATCATGGAACTTCAGATCAAGTTATTACTGAACCTCGTAGGTCAACCAGAGCAAGATCCGCACCAGAGTGGTACGGTAATCCTGTTCTGGAGGTTATGTTACTAGACCACGACGAACCTATGAAATATGAAGAAGCGATGGTGAGCCCAGATTCCGAAAAATGGCTTGAGGCCATGAAATCTGAGATGAGATCCATGTATAAGAACAAAGTATGGACTTTGATTGACTTGCCCAATGATTGGCGAGCCATTGAGATTAAAATGGATCTTCAAGAGGAAGACGGACGCTGATAGTAGTGTTACTATCTACAAAGCTAGAATTGTCGCAAAAGGTTTTCGACAAGTTGACTACGATGAGAGTTTCTCACTCGTATCTATGCTTAAGTCTGTCCGAATCATGTTAGCAATTGCCGCCTTTTATGAAATCTGGCAAATGGATAAACAAAACTGCATTCCTTAATGGATTTATTAAAGAAGAGTTGTATATGATACAACCAGAAGGTTTTGTCAATCCTAAAGGTGCTAACAAAATATGCAAGCTCCAGCGATCCATCTATGGACTGGTGCAAGCATCTCGGAGTTGGAATACGCTTTGATAAGTCGTTCAAAGGATATAGTTTTATACAGACTTGCGTTGAAGCCTGTATTTACAAGAAAGTGAGTGGGAGCACTACAGCATTTCTGATAAGTATATATGAATGACATATTGTTGATCGGAAATAATGTAGAATTATTCTGCAAAGCATAAAGGAGTGTTTGAAAGGAGTTTCTCAAAGAAAGACCTCGGTGAAGCTGCTTACATATTGAGCATCAAGATCTATAGAGATAGATGAAGACGCCTGATAAGTTTTTCAATGAGTACATACCTTAACAAGATTTTGAAGTAGTTCAAAATAGAACAGTCAAAGAAAGAGTTCTTGTCTGTGTTACAAGGTGTGAAATTGAGTAAAGACTCAAAGCCCGACCACGGCAAAAGATAGAAAGAGAATGAAAGTCATTCCCTATGCCTTGGCCATAGGTTCTATAAAGTATGCCATGCTGTGTACCAGATCTATTGTATACCCTACACTGATTTTGGCAAGGGAGTACAATAGTGATCTAGGAGTAGATCACTGGACAGCGGTCAAAATTATCCTTAGTGGAATAAGGATATGTTTCTCGATTATGGAAGTGACAAAAGGTTCGTCGTAAAGGGTTACGTCGATGCATGTTTTGACACTAAATCTAGATGACTCTAAGTCTCGGTCTAGATACATATTGAAAGTGGGAGCAATTAGCTAGAGTAGCTCCGTGCAGAGCATTGTAGACATAGAAATTTGCAAAATACTTACGGATCTGAATGTGACAGACCCGTTGACTAAAATTATCTCACAATCAAAACATGATCACACCTTAGTACTCTTTGGGTGTTAATCACATAGCGATGTGAACTAGATTATTGACTCTAGTAAACCCTTTGAGTGTTGGTCACATAGAGATGTGAACTATGGGTGTTAATCACATGATGATGTGAATTATTGATGTTAAATCACATGGCGATGTGAACTAGATTATTGACTCTAGTGCAAGTGGGAGACTGAAGGAAATATGCCCTAGAGGCAACAATAAAGTATTATATATTTCCTTATATCATGATAAATGTTTATTATTCATGCTATAATTGTATTAACCGGAAACACAATACATGTGTGAATACATAGACAAACAGAGTGTCACTAGTATGCCTCTACTTGACTAGCCCGTTAATCAAAGATGGTTATGTTTCCTAGCCATAGACATGAGTTGTCATTTGATTAACGAGATCACCTCATTAGGAGAATGACGTGATTGACTTGACCCATTCCATTAGCTTAGCACCCGATCGTTTAGTATGTTGCTATTGCTTTCTTCATAACTTATACATGTTCCTATGACTATGAGATTATGCAACTCCCATTTACCGGAGGAACACTTTGTGTGCTACCAAACGTCACAACGTAAATGGGTGATTATAAAGGTGCTCTACAGGTGTCTCCAAAGGTACTTGTTGGGTTGGCGTATTTCGAGATTAGGATTTGTCACTCCGATTGTCGGAGAGGTATCTCTGGGCCCACTCAGTAATGCACATCACTATAAGCCTTGCAAGCATTGTGACTAATGAGTTAGTTGCGGAATGATGTATTACGGAACGAGTAAAGAGACTTGCCGGTAACGAGATTGAACTAGGTATCGAGATACCGACGATCGAATCTCGGGCAAGTAACATACCGATGACAAAGGGAACAACGTATGTTGTTATGCGGTCTGACCGATAAAGATCTTCGTAGAATATGTGGGAGCCAATATGGGCATCCAGGTCCCGCTATTGGTTATTGACCGGAGAGGTGTCTCGGTCATGTCTACATAGTTCTCGAACCCGTAGGGTCCGCACGCTTAACGTTACGATGACAGTTTTATTGAGTTTTGATGTACCGAAGGAGTTCGGAGTCCCGGATGAGATCGGGGACATGACGAGGAGTCTCAAAGTGGCCGAGACGTAAAGATCGATATATTGGACGACTATATTCGGACTTCGGAAAGGTTCCGAGTGATTCGGGTATTTTTCGGAGTACCGGAGAGTTACGGGAATTCGTATTGGGCCTTAATGGGCCATACGGGAAAGGAGAGAAAGACCCCAAAGGGTGGCCGCACCCCTCCCCATGGGCTAGTCCAAATTGGACTAGGGAGGGGGGGGCGCCCCCTTCCTTCTTTCTCCTTCCCCCTTCCCTTCTCCTACTCCCACAAGGAAAGGAGGAGTCCTACTTCCGGTGGGAGTAGGACTCCCCCCTATGGCGCGCCTCTCCCCTTGGCCGGCTGCCTCCCCCTTGCTCCTTTATATACGGGGGCAGGGGGGCACCCCATAGACACAACAATTGATCCTTTAGATCTCTTAGCCGTGTGCGGTGCCCCCCTCCACCATATTACACCTCGATAATACCGTTGCGGAGCTTAGGCGAAGCCCTGCGTCGGTGGAACATCATCATCGTCACCACGCCGTCGTGCTGACGAAACTCTCCCTCAACACTCGGCTGGATCGGAGTTCGAGGGACGTCATCGAGCTGAACGTGTGCTGAACTCGGAGGTGCCATGCGTTCGGTACTTGATCGGTCGGATCATGAAGACGTACGACTACATCAACCGCGTTGTGATAACGCTTCCGCTTTCGGTCTACGGGGGTACATGGACAACACTCTCCCCTCTCGTTGCTATGCATCACCATGATCTTGCGTGTGCGTAAGAAATTTTTTGAAATTACTACGTTCCCCAACAAGTCCCGCCTCAAGAGACGCGCCAGGGCGCGTCCCATCCACTAGTAGCTCATCATGTGCAAAGCGACAGTGGCCTTCTACACATTGTTTTGTCCAAGCCAACCGGCACAATTCCTCCTCTGCTCGAAGGCTTGGTCATGTTGCTTCACGGAATTCCAAATGTGAATGAAGAATAATTGGACATCCTGAAACTGCGATGAAAGTACCTCTCTGGGAAACTAGTGGGGTACCAATAGTTGTACATCAATCTATCGTGTGACTCAACCCGTTCTTTCCAGATGTATTCACAGACAAACATGGAACCACCGTGCTTTGGCTTCTTCCTCTTGTGTGTCGCTACTTCCTCTTTGGTCAAATTGAATTCCTCATCCAATGAGGAATCTTCCACAAAAGAGTAGTCGCACAAGCTCATCTACAAGATGGCAATCACCGTCAAACTACATCTTCATGCCCGATAAAAAAACTCCAAGTTTGTAGGAATTTTTACCTTGAGGGAATTTTGTCGAACACTTTGTGTGTGAGGTGGAAGAAACCAGTTGGTGGATCATTACAGCCTTGATGGTGCTCACCCTGACCGACAGGGGTGGGCGGCTAGGTCTAGTATGGCTCCTAAACGACTAGCGGCTCGCGAAGGAGTCAATTTGCAGCAACGCAACGCTGGCGCTGCTAACTGAAGCAATGGCCGCTCGGCAGGGTCGCGATTGTCACGCAGCTGCCCCCTCTAGCTCTGGTGGTAAGCAACACTACTCAAGAAGGCGGTCGTGAGCTGTTGGAGCCATAATGGTTGTCGACACTCTAGCGAACAGGCGAATCAGCCGAAAAAACAGTGGCAGCAGATCCAAATCGGTGGGTCGGTGGGAGCTCCAGCGGCGCGGCTGGCAGCGGGCATGGGCAGTAGGGTCAGAGGTGGACGGACGAGCGATGGTGGCATCGTTTCTAGGGTGAAATCGCCGGCGGCGGGAGGCGGGAAGTTTTGGATTTGCAGTTGGGTGTTCATGCTGCTGCTGATCGTTTACATCACCACGTGGCTGGTGATATATATTTGCATCACTTGGTGATGCATTTTACATCAGATGTAAATTTGGAGTAAAATTTTATACATCTACATCATCTATCGGAGATGCTCTAAGCATCAGATCCATCCGGATCCACGCCGTCACGCAGTGGTAGGAGGCCCACGTGATCAGGGCCCCGCGCGTATCCACCACCCCGTCGCACCTCAGCACTATTGTGCTACTCCCACATGCTAATGTGATCCACCACTGACGAGCACAACCTCTTGCCAATCGCCTCCACGAGCATCCCTCTCGCGAGAAATGCTGCCCACTGCAGCAGGAACAGGCCCCGCCGCCACCGGATCCATGTCGGCTTTGCCCGGCGGAGGCACTGACGATGGTGAGGGGAGGAAGAGGGAAGGGGTAGGAGGCAGCCGGGGTTGGGCTGCCGGGCAGGTCACCATGGGGAGGAAGCGGTGCGGGGGTTGATTAGGTTCTTTCATTGCCTTTTATGTTCTTTTTATATTTGTTTAGTCGAATGGTGTGTGTCGTGAGCTACCGGGAAAGTTCCCCCTCCTGTACCCCATTGATGGCAACAAAATGTACTGGCAGGCTCTCATTCCATTTCAAAAAATGAAAAGAGTTTGAATGAAAGGCAATGATAATTTACAGCAACCCATGGGACCATCCCATCCCCATAGTAGGAAACAGCACAAAGCTTCCCATCTTTTTGGAAAGTGACCAACCCGATGGTTCATCCCATGAACCCTCCCTTCAGCTTCTTGGATGTTCCCCTCCACTTCAAAATTTATTCTATGGAGGGGCATACATGGTGACTAGCAGTGATGAGCACAATTTATTTCAAGCCTATGAACAACTTTCAGCCATATACACACCTTTCATGAAGGGAAAATCATACTTGTAATTGAAATTCAATGGTATCCGCAAAATTTCATGGACTGTATGTCACTTCCAACCAAAACCCACTAAATCTTTACAGTTTTCAATAGGTTTTAACCAAAAAAACTGCAAGTTTTGATAAATCATAAAATTTTGTGCAAATTTCAACTAGATTCAAACAAAACATTCAAGCATTTCCAACTAAAATTTGTCACAAATTAACATCAATATTAAGAAATTAAACTGAAAAACATCTCAGATTTGGCCCATCCTACCTTAGAGGCAACTTTAGCAAGACATGTCCATGATAGCATGGACAAGAAGAGCATCCAAAGGGTCGATAAAGAATATGTTGAAATTATCATTGCCACCAGATCCAGGGTGGCGACCCCTCTCCCCATAAGATCCCCATATTGAGCAATGGAGATTTGGGAGATATGGTGTGTCGTGTTGGGGAACGTAGTAATTTCAAAAATTTCCTACGCACACGCAAGATCATGGTGATGCATAGCAACGAGAGGGGAGAGTGTTGTCCATGTACCCTCGTAGACCATAAGCGGAAGCGTTATGACAACGTGGTTGATGTAGTCGTGCGTCTTCACGATCGACCGATCCTAGCACTGAAAGTACGGCACCTCTGCGATTTGCACACGTTCGGCTCGGTGACGTCCCACGAACTCGCGATCCAGCAGAGTGTCGAGGGAGAGCTTTGTCAGCACGACGGCGTGATGACGGTGATGATGAAGCTACCGGCGCAGGGCTTCGCCTAAGCACTGCAACGATAGATCGAGGTGGATTATGGTGGAGGGGGGCACCGCACACGGCTAAGAGATCAATGATCAACTTGTATGTCTATGGCGTGCCCCCTGGCCACGTATATAAAGGATGGAGGGAGGAGGAGGCCGGCCCTCATAGGGCGCGCCCAAAGTGTGGAGTCCTACTAGGACTCCCTAGTCCTAGTAGGATTCCACCTCCCACATGGAATAGGAAAAAGGAAGGGAAAAGGAGAAGGAAGGAAGGGGCCGCCCCCTTTCCCTAGTCCAATTCAGACGAGTCCATGGGGAAGGGGCACGGCCACCCTTGAGGCCTTCCTCTCCTTTCCTGTATAGCCCATTAAGGCCCAATACGAATTCCCGTAACTCTCCGGTACTCCGAAAAATACCTGAATCACTCGGAACCTTTCCGATGTCCGAATATAGCCTTCCAGTATATCGATCTTTACGTCTCGACCATTTCCAGACTCCTCGTCATGTCCCCGATCTCATCCGGGACTCCGAACTACCTTCGGTACATCAAAACACATTAACTCATAATACCGATCGTCACCGAACGTTAAGCGTGCGGACCCTACGGGTTCGAGAACTATGTAGACATGACCGAGAGTCATCTCCAGTCAATAACCAATAGCGGAACCTGGATGCTCATATTGGTTCCTACATATTCTACGAAGATCTTTATCGGTCAAACCGCATAACAACATACGTTGTTCCCTTTGTCATCGGTATGTTACTTGCCTAAGATTCGATCGTCGGTATCTCAATACCTAGTTCAATCTCGTTACCGGAAAGTCTCTTTACTCGTTCCATAATGCATCATCTCGCAACTAACTCATTAGTTACATTGCTTGCAAGGCTTATAGTGATGTGCATTACCGAGAGGGCCCAGAGATACCTCTCCGACAATCGGAGTGACAAATCCTAATCTTGATCTATGCCAACTCAACAAACATCATCGGAGACACCTGTAGAGCACCTTTATAATCACCCAGTTACGTTGTGACGTTTGGTAGCACAAAAAGTGTTCCTCCGGTATTCGGGAGTTGCATAATCTCATAGTCATAGGAACATGTATAAGTCATGAAGAAAGCAATAGCAACATACTAAACGATCAAGTGCTAAGCTAACGGAATGGGTCAAGTCAATCACATCATTCTCTAATGATGTGATCCCGTTAATCAAATGACAACTCATGTCTATGGCTAGGAAACTTAACCATCTTTGATTCAACGAGCTAGTCAAGTAGAGGCATACTAGTGACACTTTGTTTGTCTATGTATTCACACATGTACTAAGTTTTCGGTTAATACAATTCTAGCATGAATAATAAACATTTATCATGATATAAGGAAATATAAATAACAACTTTATTATTGCCTCTACGGCATATTTCCTTCATGTCGGTGGCGTAGTTGTGGCTGACACAAATATGTGACAAGTTAGAGACGCGAGCAAATTCATAAGACAGGGGGGAGGGGAAGGCACAAGAGACTTGGTGGGTCAAGGTGTTAGATTTTGTTGGATGTGCAGTGACCGTTTCTATTGTAACCTATAAGTGGTTTTGAAAAAGTCAAACCAAACTCATCTATTCCATCTTAATTAAAAGTTGTGGTAGTCAATCATTCAACTGAAGTTCCATTATTCTCCCAAAAGGACAAAGGACGGCAATCACGCCTCCATCAAGCGTCGCAACCCTCTAGTCGTATCCAATCAATGCCCCCTACGTCCTGAGACGTCCCACCTACGCCATAAGATAGGGGGGAGGGGGTCCTCATCTCTCATGCGGTGTGTATGAAAATTTCTTTGGTTAGGTTTTGGTGATGGCGGTGCTATCTTGAATAGAAGTTCTCCAACTGCAATACTATCTCGGTGGTTCTTGGCCTGGCGTTGTTAAGGAGCCTTGTCGGGTGGTAGCTGCGACATATGCCAACGGGTGGCTTATCATTGTGGGAGCCAGTAAGACATCACCGGTGCTTGGAAAAGGGATGAGGCGAAGACATGCATGCCGGCGAATCTTACCCAGGTTCGGGGCTCTCCGTGGAGATAACACCCCTAATCCTGCTCTGCGGGGTCTCCGCATGATCACTAGATCAACACAAGTAGCTACAAGTGGCTCCTTGAGCTGTTTGGCTAGAGGAAGAAGAAGGGCAAGGCTAGCTCTCCTCTTCTCTCTATGTGATGTCTAAAACTCTAAGAGATCAACCCTTTGCATGGGTGCCCTGGGGGGTTTATATAGGCCTACCCCCAAGGGGTACAATGGTAATCCGGCTGGACGCGGGTCCTAGCCGTCAGTGTCTGTATTCGCCGGCTTCTCTGCCGACCGCTGGGGCCCGCCGACTGGTGGGTCCCGCCGGCTGCCGGCCTCTTGGCCGACAGGCCGGCCTCACCGCCTGGGGGTCTTGTCGGTGGCTGGTTACTGTAGCCTCGCTCCTGATGACGAGGGCTTTGTCGAGGGTAAGCATGGCTACAGTGTCGCCGCCTCGCGGGCTATCACTGTAGCCTTACCTCGTCTTGTCTCCTTAATGATGCGCATACTTCGAGGGAGGGAAGTAGTCGGCTATTGGGAGCCGGCTACCCCCAGGCCGACTGGGGGAGGCTTGGCCGCCTTCGAGCGTCTCTCTGGCTGAACGGGCCCACCGCCTGCGGGCCGTACTGACAGCCTGTCGTGGGTGGTGTCATGGTCAACATGGCAACAGTGCCGCGCCGGACGGGGGATGGCCGACCCGTACGGCGCACTGTGGCCACGCGTGCTCCTGGATTCGGGGGTGGCAGACCATACTGTAGCCATGCCCCGTCTCGTCACCGTTACGTGGGTGCAGCCCTTGAGGGTGCAATATTGGCTGCTTGCCGGGAGCCGGTCTTCTTATGGCCGGCTTCTGGGAGTCGGTCTTCTTGTGGCCCGCATCTTGGATTCGGCCATCTTGTGGCTCTCTTCGGGAGGGTTTTTTGGGCCGGGCCGTCTTCCCGTAGTCGGTCCTTGAGATAGCCGGCCAGGGGAAGGCGGCCCTGTGCTTTGGGTGCTTGAAGGCTCGATTGGCCTGATAATTTTTGAAGAGCTAGGGGGAGTCGGTTAGGCTACCCGTGGCCATTTACTCCGACAGTAGTCCCCGAAGCTGGTTGGGCTTCGAGGCTGAAAGGAGGTCGAGAAGCTCAATCAGCTTCCTATCTTGAAGAGCCAGCAGCTAGGAGCCGGCTTTGATCAGGTGCGCCGTCTTGGTGAGGTTTTGAAGTCTGAAGGCGGGAGCCTGCTGGCGGGCACGCCGGGTTGCGGGCCGGCCGCTTGCCGCCCGCGCGCCATGTGGCATCCTCCGGCTGGAAAAGCCTGCCAGCCCACACGCGTGACGGGACGCCGCCGCAGGCTGGGGCCCACCGCTACCATACCTAGGCCTAGGTGTGGATCTTCTGTGGCCCAAAACGGGCCATTCGCCTTCCAATGGCAGTTTCCACACGCTGTTAGGGTGCAATAATCGCGGGACATGGGGGAGTGGGCACAGTTAATCCCACGTTCCCCCCACGCCTCGCCTCCTCGGCTTCGCCGCACGAGGCTATAAATAGGGGGAGGAGGGGGAGCGGCAGACGCTCGCACGCTCACCCTCGCTCCGCCATCTTCTTCTTCTTCCTCTCCGTCGCTACAGCCCCTCGCCGCCGTGCCGTCCCTCTAGTCTTCGCACTACCCGGTAGCTTCGCCGCTGCGGGGCCGTGGTTTCGTAGTCACTGCGCCCTTTCTCATCAGCTTCTTGCCGTTATGTTGCACGGCGGAGACTGGGACGGCTCCAACGTCCACGTGGACCACATCGACTTCCTCCGCAAGACGCGGCGGTTGCCCGACGAGGACCAGGTACGGGTCCGTCTTGCGCCGAATAAGGAGATCTCGCCGGCGCCGAAGGAAGGCGAGCGGGTAATCTTCCGCTCGCACTTCCTGCGCGGCCTTGGCCTGCCTGCGAGCGCCTTCTTCCGCTCCTTCCTTGAATTCTACCAGCTCCAGCCGCACCACCTCACTCCAAACATGGTGGTGCTACTGTCTGCCTTCGTCACTTTGTGCGAGGGCTTCCTTGGCATCCTTCCCACCCTCGAGCTCTGGGGGGAATTCTTCCAGTCCAAGCTCGACACCCGCATGCAGGGCGTGCCGGCTCAGAGCGGCGCCTTCATCGCGGTGCGGAGGCCGGTAGCCGACAACCCCTTTCCTGCCATCATGTTGATCCAGTCGGTGAAGCTCTGGCAGATATCCTACTTCTACGTGAAGAATGTCGCCCCGCAAGGCGACTTCGTCAACTTGCCGGCTTATGTAGCCGGCCCGCCGGCTGGGAGGCGGCCCCAGTGGTCCTATCGGGCCAGAACGCTGTCGCCGGCTGGAGCCACCGCCATCGCGCGACTCCGGGTAATGATCTAGTCGGAGGGCCTGACCGGGTCCGACCTGCTGGCCGCCTTCGTGGTGCGCCGGGTGCTCCCGCTCTAAATCCGCCCTCATGTGATCTGTCAAATGAGCGGCCAACTCGATCCGAGTCGGATGTGCACCAAGGAGATGCCTCACTCCGAGGTAGCTCTCATGGTGAACTACCTCGCGAACTGCAAGCTCACCACGAGTGGCAGTTTGGCAAGGAGCCGTACTCCTGTGCCCATCCCCCGCCTATGGTAAGCTTTCTTTATCTTCTCTTCTTTACTTTTGTCACCAAGTTTCTCTTGGCCGACTCTGACCAGTCGGTTTGTCTTGGCAGAGCCCCCTGCTTCGACCGGCGGCCGGGGCAGCGGGGGCGGAGCGCCAATTTCTCCCCGACCGGGCGGCGCATGACTTGGACGACCCCGACTTGGGGGCGGCCGCTATGGACGACAACACCGAGGCGGGAGGCAGCGAGGCAGGCGGCTCCGGGCTTGGAGCCAGCTTCGACGACTGGTCGGACGATGATGAGGCGGAAGTCGCCCCGCGCCGCCAGCCGGCGTCTGACCATGGCGCGGGTTCATCTGCAGCGCCGGCTGCCCGAGGCGGCGCACAGAAGCGCCGGGCCGCGCCGGGCCTATTCGGCAGTCGGCCGAAGAAGCCCAAGAGCGCGGCGGCGGTGACCAAGCGGGACGAGGCGGCCGCGAAGGCTGCCCGCTTCCGCAAGGTGGTGAAGCAGCCACAAACGGTTTCGGCATAAGTGTCCATTCTTCTGACGTATTCCTTCTTCTTTTTTGTCAATATCTTCTGAATTCTTGTCTTGACTTATCAAACAGGGCTCTGCTCTCTCTTGAGCGGACCGCCGCCGCCTCCGTGGTTGGATCGGCGGGAGGATCCGCAAGCACCCGCCGCGTGGACCCCCGTGCCGAGCTTCAAGCGGCGACGGAGCAGAATGCGCGGGACACACGGGAGGAGCTGGAGGCGGAGGAGCTGAGGGCGGCCGCTGCCAAGGCGGCGCAGGATCTGGCGGAGGAGTCGGCGGCGGCACAAGCCAACCCGGCGGCCAAGGCCCAGGCGGAGGCTGCAGCCGCAGAGAAGGCGGCGGAGGCCTTGCTTGTCGTCCCCCTGCGCGCCGTGGCGCCGAGATCCCGGAGCCCCCGCCGGAGGAAGCCGGTGGAGACCTGCCAGGGATGGAGAGGGAGGAGGACGACATCGTCGTCCGGGAGAGGGAGGCGGCACCGCAGTCACCGACTGGGGCGGACCAAGGCAGCCGGCCTAACGCGCCGCCCGTGCAACCGGCTGGGGGCGAGCCGGCTGCGAGGACAGACCTGGTGGTCCGGTCGCCAGCGCGCCAGCGCGCAGGAAAGGCGACTTCGGCGCCGGACCCGCAGAAGGCCGCGGGCTCCAGCTCGTCGGCCCAGGATCTGGAGACGGCCAGCGCCAGCTCGGGGTGGGCGCCGGGTGGTGGGACGGCCGTGGTGAACGTGGCGGCGCAAGAAGTCCGGAACCGGCTTCAGTCCTAGGCCGCCGTGCTGAGGCAGTACAATCAAGAGTTCCTCGCGACACGAACAGCCATTCGGGTGAGTCTTCCCGCTTTTTTGTTTCTTGTTCTTGATTTCTTCCGTGGGGGCGCGTCAGCGCACCCACTGGGTGTAGTCCCCGAGTTCCGAGTTGGCTGCTGAGCAGGCGGCTTGGAACTTCTTAGTAGACTTCGGTTGCTATCTTGTTCTTATTCGCTCCTCTGTCCCACTTACAGGACTATCACAACCTCCACGCGGCTGCCTTCAACTCGCAGGCTCGGGAGCTGACCCAGAAGACCGCTGATCTAACTAAGAGCCGGAGTAAGTGCTTCATCTTTTATCTCACGTGGGGGCGCGTCAGCGCACCCACTGGGTGTAGTCCCCGAGATTCGGGCCGACTACTGAGCAGTCGGGCCGGATCTTTCCTGGCGACTTCTTTTTTATTGCTTTTTTTCTACTTTGCCATATCTGTAGGGGCCAATGCCAACCTGAGGGGGCAGTTGGGTGGGGCCCAGGCCGCCCTTCGCGCCAAGGAAGCCGAGTTCGACGCCTTGGCTCAGGAGCATGACCGCTTGGTCAAGAAGCTGGCCGACCAGGAGGAGATCCACAAGGCGGCCCTGAAGGCGGCGCAGGACAGCGAGGCTGCCCTCCAGGCCGAGTACGAGACCGAGGCGGCGAGTTGGGCTGAGGCAAGGCAATCGCTGATCAACGGCTATGGCCAGATCGAAGACTTGGTTGACGGTAGGCCGCCTTCTTCTTCGTTCCTTCGTTTGCCGCTTGTCATTTGGTCCATTATCTTACTTTGTGTTTTTTCTCTTCCTTTCTTAATTGTGCAGAGTACTTCCCTGGTTACTCCACTGCCGCCAGCCAAGTCATCGAGGCCCACCGCGAGGCACAAAGGCAGGCTGGTGCTGAGATCGCGCCGAATGCTCGTCGGTCTCTTGAGGAGCAGCTTCTGGCGATCCAAGCCCGCCTCCAGCCAGCTCACCGCATGCTCCGTTGTCTTCAGTGCGTTGGGGCGCAAGTGCTGGCCGCCCTCTGGCCCGGCGAGGTGGTTCCCCGTACCCCCAGTCGGACTGCCGACTGGCTGGAGGTAGCGGTTGGCCGCTTCGAGGCCTGGAAGGCTTCTGCAGCTCGGTCAGGCGCCAGGCGGGCGCTGGAGTTCGTCAAAGCTTGGTATCCTGAGCTGAGCTTGGACCAACTGGCCACCTAGCGGCAAGAGGCCGACGAGGAGCTGGAGGCGGTGCGGCCGGCTATCATCCAGTGTGCCTCGGCGATCGCCGACTACACCGATACCAGCGCCTTTGCTCCTGAGGTGGATGACGACGGCATTGCTCAGCCGGAGGAGTGGTTTGGGCTGAACCCGGCGGATGGTGAGGACTCGGCGGAGGAGATCGACTCCAGCGACGAGGGTGAAGAGGAGGAGGGAGAAGATAGTGAAGACGCCGTGCCAGACGGTGGAGCGACCGGCCAGCCTCAGCTTGATCGTGCCACCAGCAACAAGGCGTGTGCGAGCGCGCCGCCTGCAGCCGGCGATGATCAAGCCGAGACTCGCCAGCCGGTCACTCCTCCGGCCAGCACTGCCGTCTCCACTGACCTGCCCGGCTCGCCTGTTGCACCCTTAGCTTGATCTGCCGCCTTCGCTTTCCTGTTTATTGCTCTTTGAACAATATTTTGTTAAGTTTGCGCAGTTCCACCCACTGGGGGTGTATTCAAACTATGTTGAATGCCGGCCTTCCGAAGGCCTTTTGTGTAAATATAATCATGCATGTGTTTGGCTTCTAATTGTATTTGCTTTTCATCTTTTTGGCTGTTTCCTTTGCCGCCCTCCCTTGGTCGCCGCCTTCCCAGCCGGACAGCTGCTCTGCAGTCTGTGGCTGGGGAAGGGCTTGGCCGTCTGGGAGGGCAAGTACTCTAGCTTTCTTGAATTGTAGCAAGGTAAATGGGAAGCCGGCTAGCCGGCTGTTCTGACAACTGGTAGGCGGGGTGGGAGGCCGGCTTGTGTTATGTAAGTTCGTTAGTCCTTAGCCGTTTTTTGTGTGGGCATCCTTTCCTGCCTTTGACTCTTGCTAGTCGGACAGTCGGTTCTTCGAGCTGCGACTTTCAGCAAGAGAGGGCTCGGGTGCCGGCACACTACTTGTCTGACTGCAGGTAGAACTTTAATATAACTCAAGGCGGCAAGTCCCCGGGCCGACTGATCGAACCCGGTGCCGGACAGAAAATCAAATGTAATAATACATTCATAGGTATGACACTCGTCATACATAGATAAAAGAGGGTAGTCCCGAGTGGACCTCGGGGGGCCCGTTGTCTTGTACTTAATACAAAAGGTAGCATGGCACATACTGCTTTTAACTGTAAAATCTTCGAAGGAGATTGGCGTTCCATGGTCGTTCCGACTCCTTGCTGGAATCATCTCTCTTGCGTGCCTTCGGCTTCTGTGCGTCGATCAGGTAGTAGGAGTCGTTGCCTAGGGCCTTGCTGATGACGAAGGGGCCTTCCCAAGGGGCCGAGAGCTTGTGCTGGCCGGCTGTTCGCTGGATCAGCCAGAGCACAAGATCGCCTTCTTGGAAGGATCTCGGCTTGATCTTCCGGTTGTGGTAACGGCGCAAACCCTGCTGGTAGATGGCGGACCGGCTGAGTGTTAACATCCGGCCCTCTTCCAGCAGGTCAACGCCGTCTTCTCGCGCTTCCTTGGCCTCCGCCTCCGTGTGCATGGTGACCCGAGGTGAGTCGAACTCGATGTCAGTTGGGATGACAGCCTCGGCACCATATACAAGGAAGAAAGGAGTGAAGCCGGTTGACTTGTTCGGGGTAGTACGCAGACTCCAGAGGACAGCCGGCAGCTCATTGAGCCAGCAGCCGGCCGAACGCTCCAGTGGTACGACCAGTCGGGGCTTGATGCCGGAGAGGATGAGGCCGTTTGCTCGCTCGACTTGGCCGTTTGACTGTGGGTGGGCAACGGACGCTAAGTCCAGTCGGATGCCCTGTGCCGCGCAGAAACGTGCCAGTGCTCCTTTGGCAAAATTCGTGCCATTGTCGGTGATGATGTTGTGTGGTATGCCATACCGGGTGGTGATATCTTCCATGAATGTCACGGCAGTCGGCCCATTCAGCTTCTTGATTGGCTTCGCTTCAATCCACTTGGTGAATTTGTCCACGGCGACAAGCAGATGTGTCATGCCGCCGCGCGCCGTCTTGAATGGGTCCACCATGTCCAATCCCCAGACGGCAAAGGGCCAGGTGAGGGGGATGGTTTTGACTGCAGAAGCCGGCAGGTGTTGCTTGGAGCTGAAGACTTGGCACCCTTTGCAGCATTTGACTAATTCCTTGGCGTCTTCCAAAGCAGTTGGCCAGAAGAAACCATGGCGGAAAGCTTTGGCGACAAGTGATCTTGAGGCCGCGTGGTGGCCGCATTCGCCTTGGTGGATGTCCTTGAGGATTGATATGCCCTTCTCTGGCTCGACGCAGCGCTGGAAGACTCTAGTGACGCTGCGCTTAACGAGTTCTCTGTTTATTTTGTGTATGCTCCGGCTCGACGTTGAACTTGTCTTGCCGAGATCTCGTCAGTCGGCAGCTCTCTGTTTACCAGGAAGTTGAGGATGGGTTGGGCCCATGATGGAGCTGTGACTTCTTCTATTGCCAATACGGCTACTGCGACCAGGGTGGGTGGGTTGGGTGGTGAAGAGTTGGAGTCGGCCACCGCCTGTTGTGTCGTTGCAGTCCCCGGGCCGGGTTCTGAAGTCCCTGAGCCGGGTGCGACTACGACAGTCCCCGGGCCGCCTGTCGAAGTCCCTGAGCCGCCTGCTGGGTTCCCCAAGTCGGATCCGACTGCATCAGGGGCAGGCGGTACGAAGATAGAGTCTGATTCTGGAGACGGCTTGACAGACGGCTTGAGGAGGCGTTGGAGAGAGACACCGGTCGGTATAGCTTGTCGGGTGGAGCCGATTCGTGCCAGGGCATCTGCTTGCTCGTTGTCGGCCCGTGGCACGTGGAGGAACTCGCATCCTTGGCGTCCCAGTCGCCGGATGATTGTTCGACTACCAAGTCCGAGTCGCCATAGCACAGGATCCGGCGGATGCCAAGCTCTTTGGCTAGCCGGAGCCCGTGTATGAGTGCCTCGTACTCGGCCGCGTTGTTGGAGGCGGCAAAATGAATTTGCAATGTGTATCTGAGTTTGTCGCCCTTGGGAGAGGTGAGGACGATGCCGGCTTCCAAGCCGGTGCGCATCTTGGATCCATCGAAGTGCATCCGCCAATGAGTGGAGTCGGGAGCCAGTGCTAGGTACTGGGTTTCGGCCCAGTCGACAAGGAAGTCGGCCAATGCCTGGAACTTGATGGCGGTGCGAGGCTGGTAGAAGATCATGTAAGGAGCCAGCGCAATGGCCCACTTATCCACCCAGCCGGATGCTTCCCGGCTGCCTATGATCTCGGCAAGCGGGGCAGTGCATACGACCGTGATGGGATGCTCTTGAAAGTAGGGCTTCAGCTTCTTGGCGGCAAAGTATACTCCATAGCACATCTTCTGGTAGTGCGGGTAGTTTTGCTTCGAGGTGGACAGTACTTCGCTCAAGTAATACACCGGCCTCTGGACTAACTGAGCCCGGCCTTCTTCTGGGCGTTGGACCACAATAACTGTGCTGACCACTCGGCTAGTCGCGGCAATGTAAAGGAGCATGGGCTCTTTCTCAGTCGGCGCCGCCAAGACAGGCGGCGTGGTCAGCATCTTCTTCAACTCGTGGAAAGCTTGGTCGGCTTGGTCGTTCCACTCGAAGTAGGTGGACTTCTTCATGAGTCGGTACAGGGGGAGAGCCTTCTCTCCTAGCCGGCTGATGAAGCGGTTCAGGGAGGCCAGGCACCCGGTAAACTTCTGGACGTCTGGCAGCTTGGTAGGAATCTCCATTCTCTCTATGGCCTTGACCTTCACTGGGTTGCACTCGATGCCGCGTTCGGAGACCAAGAAGCCTAGAAGCTGGCCGGCTGGTACTCCGAACACGCATTTCTCAGGGTTGAGCTTGATCTGGAACCGGCGCAAGTTGGCAAATGTTTCTCTGAGGTCTTCCGGCAGGGTGCCGCGCTTCTCCGTCTTCACCACAATATCGTCTACATAGACGTGGGCATTTCTGCCGAGTTGCTTGAGGAGGCATTTCTGCATGCAACGCTAAAAAGTGGCATCGGCATTTCTCAGGCCGAATGTCATAGTCAGGTAGCAGAAAGCTCCGAATGGTGTGATGAAGGCGGTCTTTAGGCGGTCGGCTGGATCCAACTTGATCTGGTGGTAGCCTGAGTAAGCATCCAAGAAACTCAACAGCTCGCATCCGGCTGTGGAGTCTATCACTTGATCGATTCGAGGTAAGGCAAACGGATCTTTGGGGCAGGCTTTGTTGAGGCTGGTATAATCTATACACGTGCGCCATTTATTGTTCTTCTTCAACACCAGGACCGGGTTGGCAAGCCATTTTCGAAAAAACACCTCCATAATGAAGCCGGCTGCCAGAAGCCGGGCTATCTCTTCTCCTACAATCCTTCTCTTTTCCTCCGACAGTCGGCGGAGGGGTTGTTTGACTGGTTTGGCGTCTGCTCGGACGTGTAGCTTGTGCTCGGCGAAATCCTTCGGAACACCCGGCATGTCCTTTGGGGACCATGCAAAGATGTCCCGATTCTCACGGAGGAAATCGACGAGCTCGCCTTCCTATTTGCTGTCCAGGTTTACACCAATGACAGCAAACCTCTCCGGGTTCTCCAGGTCCAGAGGTATCTTCTTTGTTTCCTTGGCCGGCTGGAAGGAGCCTTGAGCATCATATTCCTTGGGGTCAGGGGACAGGGCCGGCTGCTTGCCAGCCATGGCCACGACTCGGTCCAGCATCTTCTTCTCTTCAGCAATAACGAGGGACTCGGCCAGCCGGCTGCTGGCTGTAGCACACTCGGAGGATTTCTTGTAGTCTCCGGCTATGGTGATGATCCCTTTTGAACTCGGCATCTTCATCTTGAGGTAGGCGTAGTGGGGCACAGCCATGAACTTGGCCAGGGCAGGTCGGCCAAGCAACGCGTGGTAGGGGCTCTCTAGATCCACCACTTCAAACCAGATTGCCTCTCGGCGGAAGTGATCCTTGTCTCCGAAGAGAACGTCCATCTTGATCTTGCCGATTGGTGAACAGGACAGGCCGGGTACGATGCCATGGAACACAGTCCGGCTTGGCATGAGCTGCTTCGTCTTGATGTTCAGCTTCTCCATGGTGTCACGGTACAGTATGTTGATGCTGCTCCCACCGTCAATCAGTACACGGGAGAAACGGGCAGCTCGCCTTTCTATCGCAAGGGTGGCGTCCAATACCAATGCGTAGGAGCCGGGAGACGGCATCACCTCTGGGTGATCGGCCCGGCTCCAGCTGATAGGCTTCTCAGACCAATGCATAAACTCTGGGTTGCTAGACGCCACCGCTTTGACTTCTTGGTGTTGTCGGCGCCGACTGCGCCTGTCTTCAGTTTGGCTTGTAAAGACGACGTAGGCGGCATGCTCGTCTGGGAACTCGTCTTGAATGGCTCCGATTGCTGGTCGAACAGCCGGCTGCTGAGGGGCTGGAGGTGGTGGGCCAGCAGGTGGAGGCGGCACCACCCCTTCGCCTTTGGAGATCCGCGTGAGCCAATGACACTTCCGGGTCGTGTGGTTGGACGGCTTCGCGCCGCTGTGGAACTTGCAGGGGCATCAAGGGTTTGCTCGTAGGAGAAAGCTGGCTGCCAAGCCGGCCTACCGCCCTTCTGCTTCTTGGGTGCGGGCCGTTCTTCAGGTTGTTCGTCTTCGACTGTAGCTACTTGCCGACTGGTGGAAGGCGGTATAGGGGCCTTGCGCTTGTTGTCGTTCTGGTAAGGGCATCAACTGGAGTCGCCAGCCGGTGTCTTGGGAGCCGGAGCGAGCACCTTTCCAGAGGCATCCACTCGAAGCTCGGCCTTCATTGAAGAGTCGGCCGTGGCGTACTTGTCTGCTATTACCAGCAGCTCGTCGAGGGTAGGCGGCTCGTCGCAGAGGAGCCGGTGCTTGAGGAGGGTGCCCTCTCGGCACCCGGCGGTGAAGTATTCTATGGCTTGAACCTCGTGCACCCCTTCGCAGGAGTTGCAGAGCTCAGCCCAACGCGTGAGGTAGTCGCGAGTTGATTCGCTGGGCCCTTGGACGCACAAGGAGAGCTGGCGGGGCTTGGGAGGCCGCTTGTATGTGCTGGTGAAGTTGCGGATAAAGACTTCCGTGAAGTCTAGCCAGCTGTTGATGCTGTAGGGCTTGAGGTTGTTCAACCAAGTGCGTGTCGTGCCTTGAAGCATGAGTGGGACGTACTTCACGGCAACGCGCCTGTTGCCGTTTGCTATGCGGACTGCGATGGAGTAATCGATCAATCAGTCTTCCGGCTTCACGGAGCCGTTGTATTTTGGCGTGTCTCTTGGGAGCGAGAACCCTTTGGGGAAGGGTTCGTCGCGGATGCGGGGGCCAAAGCAAGGCGGGCCGACATCGTCTTCTTCTTCTAGCGCCAGGGATCGCGCTAGGCGGTCGATCCGGTGGCGGGCGTCATTCTCGCCGACTCCTTTGCAGTGGCCTAGCCGGCCGCCGAGAGTCGGGTGCGTAACAGGCGGCGGGGTGGGATATCTCTCCCCTCGAGGCGGGGGAGGAGGCGGATCGCCTCGTCGTTCCACAGCTCAGGGGCGGCCTTCTGCGTCGCGCTCGATGGTGAGCCGAGTCTAGCTGCGGCTAGCAGCCGGCTCCTTATCTTTTCTCGCGCGGGCGCCGTCTGCAGTCGGCGTCCGAGATGTCGCGCCGTGCTCTCGGCATGGGAGATGACTTTCAGCGCGGGCGCTCGCTTCATGCCGCTCTGCGGCCGCGTCGATCAGCTGCTGGATGCGTCTAGTCATGTAGGGGAGCTCGTCGGCCCCTAGCCCGTTCAGCTCGTCTACGGGCGCCTGAGCGGCACGCAGGTTCTCGAGTGGTGTGGCGTAGACTGGGCGGTCTGCTCCAAGCATGCTAGCGATGGCCGCGCCGCGCTTCTTGACAAAGCCGGCTCGGCTCGGCCCGCCAGGAGGCGGCGTACCAAAGGCGGCGCGGTCAACTTCGCGCTGGTGAGCCTCAGTGAGGCGTCTCATGGATGCTATCTTCTGGCCCTCCGCGACGAGGGCGAGGCGGCGTGCCTCCAGTGTCTCGGCGTCGGCGTCGGCCGGAATGGGGACGGACAAGTCGTGCAGCGCCGCTTGTAGGGCGTCGTGGGCGTTCTCGCCTGAGACAGCGTCGTGGCTGATGACTAGCACCTCGGTGACAGCGCTGCTGCCACTGTCGGCTCGAGGAAGAGGGTCATCGATGATCACCACGTTGGTGCGGAAGGCGTCAAGCGACGCCGTGTCGGAGTCGACAAGCGTCGGGTCGGTGGAGCCGACCGACTCCAAGTCCACAGCAAGCTCGCTGGAGACGTGAAGCTGGTCGAGGAGGCTGACGAGGCGGCTCTCGGGCAGTCTGTGCCCGCGTCGGACGCAGGCTCGTCGGAGATGCGAGCCTCGCCAAGAAGATCGGCGAGGCAGCTCGCCGCGCAGGCGTCGTCGCCGCCTTGCAGCGTGTCGGGGCAAGCGCCATCGGGCGTGCCGGGCTGGCTACGCTCGCTGGGGAGGAAAAGGGTTCCCGTCCATAACAGGTCTCCGGACGACGGTGCACCTGGCCCCACGGTGGGCGCCAAATGTCGAGTGGTAGGTGCGACATATGCCAACGGGTGGCTTATCATTGTGGGAGCCAGTAAGACATCGCCGGTGCCTGGAAACGGGATGAGGCAAAGACATGCACGCCGGCAAATCTTACCCAGGTTCGGGGCTCTCCGTGGAGATAACACCCCTAATCCTGCTCTGCGGGGTCTCCGCATGATCACTAGATCAACACAAGTAGCTACAAGTGGCTCCTTGAGTTGTTTGGCTAGAGGAAGAAGAAGGGCAAGGCTAGCTCTCCTCTTCTCTCTATGTGATGTCTAAACCTCTAAGAGATCAACCCTTTGCATGGGTGCCCTGGGGGGTTTATATAGGCCTACCCCCCCAGGGGTACAATGGTAATCCGGCTGGACGCGGGTCCTAGCCGTCAGTGTCTGTATTCGCCGGCTTCTCCGCCGACCGCTGGGGCCCGCCGGCTGGTGGGTCCCGCCGGCTGCCGGCCTCTTGGCTGACAGGCCGGCCCCACCGCCTGGGGGTCTTGTCGGTGGCTGGTTACTGTAGCCTCGCCCCTGATGATGAGGGTTTTGTCGAGGTAAGCATGGCTACAGTGCCGCCGCCTGGCGGGCTATCACTGTAGCCTTACCTCGTCTTGTCTCCTTAATGATGCGCATACTTCGAGGGAGGGAAGTAGCCGGCTATTGGGAGCCGGCTACCCCCCAGGCCGACTGGGGGAGGCTTGGCCGCCTTCGAGCGTCTCTTTGGCTGAAGGGGCCCGCCGCCCGCGGGCCGTACTGACAGCCTGTCGTGGGTGGTGTCATGGTCAACATGGCAACAGTGCCGCGCCGGACGGGGCCGACCCGTACGGCGCACTGTGGCCATGCGTGCTCCAGGATTCGGGGGTGGCAGGCCGTACTGTAGCCACGCCCCGTCTCGTCACCGTTATATGGGTGCAGCCCTTGAGGGTGCAATCTTGGCCGCTTGCCGGGAGCCGGTCTTCTTATTGCCGGCTTCTGGGAGTCGGTCTTCTTATGGCCGGCTTCTTGGAGTCGGCCATCTTGTGGCTCTCTTCGGGAGGGTTTTTTGGGCCGGGCCGTCTTCCCGTAGTCGGTCCTTGAGATAGCCGGCCAGGGGAAGGCGGCCCTGTGCTTTGGGTGCTTGAAGGCTCGATTGGCCTGATAATTTTTGAAGAGCCAGGGGGAGTCGGTTAGGCTACCCGTGGCCATTTACTCCGACAAGCCTCTGAGATTTTTATTGTTCCTATCAACCTTTTTGCAAGATGTTTTGGTTATCGTTGCTATATTTTGGTGAGCCATCGTTGTCGGCGGTGCCATATTCTCCAACAACCCCTTCATTCGATTCTTCGCGAGCAATGTGAATGGCCTAGTTTGGCAATACGGGTGTAACCATTGAACAATATTTGGTCATCTAGAGGTCTTCAATGACTAAGATTTCTCGATGTTATTCTTCGCCATCGAGAACTAGATGTGGGTAAGAAGGATGAGTTTGGTTGTGAACATTGAGGCCTATAGCCTTGGTTATAATTTTCCAATTTTTTCAGGGTTATTTTTGGGTCCTGGGTTTAGTTACCTGATTATCTGCTTGTATCCGCTATTCTTTTAGACAGATCCTATTTGGAAAGAAACTATGCCCGTCAAAATGAGTCTATTTAGGCTACATGCGTATACCAAAATCAATCTGAGAGATCCACCAACTACAATATGCACGGAAGAACTGTGTATGCGTCTTGTCTTGTATTCTCGTCAGAGTATAGGTGACATGATGGATGCTTTCACATGAACCGTACTACATACTTATTGCACAACACACAAGAGGAACACGCGATGCCGCGTGTGTGCGGACAAAATAATGGGATATCCCCATTCCGCGCTTGTAGATTTCCAGCTAATGATCCACTAATGAGTTGAGTTTGAACTAGTAAGACCTGTTTATTTGTTTTCACTTTTTTAGGAAAGGACCTAGTTCATCTTTTTTTTCCTTGAGGGAAAGACCTGGTTCATGTCATCTGTCCTGGACTCCCGGTAACGGAGCCAGTTCAACATAAGTCGAGCCTGTGCTCTATATTTAGCATCAAACATAACAAAGAGTTCACCCGCAAAAAAAGGTAACAAAGAGTTACCTTAACAAAACTAATAATGCTACTATCTAAGACAGGAAGCTAATTGCTCCTTGTACACTTGCACAAAGGATGGCGATCGTGCGGCTGGCAATACTGCTCCCGTGCAAGGCTGTGCCTCACGCCCGCCCGAACTATTCAAACGGGAGGGAGATATAATTTACTGAGCCCTGATTTGGCAATTGATTTGCTAGATCGCGTAGTATCATTTTTTCTATCAGAGCGTTTGTCTATACCGGGCCACTCATTGATATTAGATAGGAAAAGTAAATACCGATTTTTTAAATAATAAATACCGATTTTTTAATATTAAATAGCTATTTTTAATTGTGGTGCAGGAAAAAATATCGCTTTTTCTGTGGTGCAGGAACAAAATGCCACTATACATAGTAAATAAACCGTGACGGTGGATTTGGAAAACCAGCGGCGCTCCAAGCCCACAAGTGTATTCCCCCGAGCATCTATAAAAAGCCGCTGACCTTAGAAAAAGAATTATTCACCAGCACCTAAGAGAGATTTCCTTCCCGTAGAATACTTTACAATACTTTCAGGATGGCTGGAGAGGTTGGCAAGTGGGTTAGTTTCTTCAAAAATTCTTGGGTTTTAATCCCACTGGTATGAAACACCACTTCATGTACATGGCTTCTTTTTATGAAACTCATGGCTGTTTTTATTTCTTGATTGTTTTCCCTTGCATATCCACTGGCTTACCCGACTGACAAGCAGATCCATATGGTTTATATGCTTGCACATCCATAGATTTGTGTGCGATGTTCAAAAGCAAATCTACTAATTTTTTATCTTGTAATTAAACTGCGGTTCCATACATTATAGATACCTTCCTAAATTTGTAAAGTAGGCGTAGACTTGAAAAGTAGATCTAACCGGTTCTCATCTTTGATGCTTCAGTTCGTTATACATATATCCTCGCACACGTGTCAGACGTACGCTATCTTTTTCCTTAGATAGTGATGAAAACTAGATCTATAAGGTTTCATCTTGTAATTAAGATTGCTCTCCGTATAGTACGGATATCTCCCACGTGTGTTTTAGGCGTCGAATCAAAAAGTATATAGTTTTCTTCCTGTGATTAGGAATCTGTTCCCTACAATATAGATATCCTTCCACGTGTGTATGGCGTGGACTCCAAAGTAGTTCTACATAGTTTTCATCATTACATAGTTATACTTATGCTACGTACAACACGGATATCCCCACATGTGTGAGGCAAAGCCCACTCTTGACATAACTGCCAGAAGAACTATCTTTTGTCGTATGCTCATATATCGCTCTTCGTTAGGTGAGCGTAAAGACCTTGAATATTACCTTAGCACTTGCATCTATTAGTGGAATATCACCACAAACGATACCGCTAGATTATTGAAAACGCTCGGAATCTTGAGTTATTGTTTGCATGCCGATGGATTGACACAACAAATATCGATGTAATGTCACCACAAATGTTACCGTTAGATGAGTTGAAACATGTTGCAACGCCGCTTGTCGCGGCCTTGTAAGCCTAAAAAACATTTTTAATTAATAACTATGCATTATTTTATTTTATTTTTTACTCATTGTGAGTGTGTTTGATGTCACGCAGATTATTGCCCATGGAGTGGTCGTGGTTACGGTGGTTGTCGCGTACTCTTCCGTCTTCTCCCACATAAATAATGCCGCGCGCAGCGCCGCCACGAGTGCCATGGAGGTGTCGCTGACGCACGTCGCCGCCGGCATGCAGTCTCTCATCGAAGCCAACCACTCCGCCGCCGTCGTCGCGCACTCTTTGCAGATCCCCGGCAACAAATCATCTCATTTCCGACACGTAATTTACCGACCATCCCTGTGGTTTAACTGTGCCTTCTTCTTTTTGCAATCGTGACTAATTTCAGCACGTATGTGCACATCCTTTTTTGAACCACAATTACTTTCTTACTTTAAATAACAATCTTAAACCACCACCCAGGCCGACGTGGTAACTGCTTATTACGTATGATCTTTTTTTTTGCGGGAATACGTATGATCTTATTTGATTTGCTGTATAAATGTGTGCATTGATATGTATATATACGCATGCATATGGACAGACAAATAAGTATCTTTTTGCATGTATATTAATTCTATGTATATGAGAGAAGTATGACACGTCCCAATACATTCAATTTCACCACTGAATTACTCATGTACATATATGTTTTTGTGTTGACCTGACAGGTGGGACCATATATGTTCATGGCGTTGGCCATGCAGCAGCAGGTGGCCGAGATGTCATACACCAGCGTGAATGGCACCACGTTGACATACTACCGCGCCGAGAAGGGTCAGCAGTCAGCGAAGCTCGTTAGCCAACGCGGCAAATGGTACACCGAGCATGCGGTTGATCCGGTGACCGGCCGTCTCACCGGCCGCCCCGTCCCAGCGACGAGGCCGGAGCACCTGCCCAACGCGACACAGCTCCTCGCCGCCGCCAGCAGCGGCTCGCCCGTGGCGCTCTGGGCCGGGTGGGTCCACTCTAGCGTCCAGGTGATGGTCTTCTCCGCGCCCGTCGGCCAGACCGCCGTGGTCTCCGCCGCCATCCCCGTCGACGTCCTGACGATCACCAGCCTGGGAACCGCGGCCGATCCGTCCGTGGACACTTACTACGCGATCACCGACAAGCGCAGCGGCGCGGCGACGGTATATAAGCCTTTGGTCGGTGGGAGGCCCGGCCACGACGCGGAGCTGATGAAGACCTTGTTCTCGGATACCAACTGCACCGCGTCCGCCATTGACAAGCCCAATATCGTGCTCCACAGCGTCGGGTCGGACCAAGTTGCGTGCACGAGCTTCGACCTCTCTGGAGTGAACCTGGTAACACTCTGTCCATCTAGCATCGATCACAAGCCATCCATACATGCTTATCTAACATAATTGCTTTGCATTTTTGTGAAGAACTAATCTCTGCATGCAATATACCCTTCATGTTTGCTGTTTATATATGTATTTAAGCAGCTGACAGTTGTTAGGGTTTAGTCTTCTTGTTCTCCAGGGAGTCTGGCTAGTGCTCAGCAAGTGGAGCGGGGCAACCAAGGTCCGACAGATCGGGGTGGCCGTCGTGTGCATCGTGTGTGCAATCACGATAGTGGCGACCGTGGTGTGCTTCCTCATGGCGCAGGTGTTGTGGAGGGTCAGGGCGCGGGAGGTCGCGCTGGAGGCCGACCTAGTGCAACAGAAGGAAGCGCTCCAGCAAACGGAGCACAAGAGCGTGAACAAGAGCAACGCCTTTGCCCGCGATAGCCATGACATCCGCTCCTCGCTCGCTGCTGTCGCTGGACTCATCGAGATATCCCGGCCGGAGACCCGTGGCAACACCAATCTCATCTATAACCTCAACCAGATGGATGTCGGCACCAACAAGCTCTTCGGTTAGTCCGCAACTGTGGCCCTACTTACCATTTACACATATCATTCCCATGTATAGTAGGTGCTACCTACCATTTAATACTAGATCCTGACCATAGCATTATAATTTTGCATATCGTGAAAAGCGAAGTTTCCTCAAATAATTGTTTACAATTTTAGGTGTAGCAGTTTGCAAGAACTCAGTTTTACGTTTCAAATATTACATTTTCTTATAATTTCTAGAATAATCAAGAAATCATTCTCTGTTTGGTAAAGGATTAATATTTTGTTTCTAACAAATATTAAAATATAGGATAGCTGAAATGGAGTTATCACATATCACTATGTTAGCGGCCAGTAAACACACCATGTTCTAATACTTTTTTATTGCCTATTTTGTGGTTAGGGAAATATTTGGCCACATTTATGTATCATGTTTATTGTGCCTTTTGTTTATGCATAAGCGACAAATTTATTATTCCGGAAAAATGAACTTTACACCATCTATGTGTTTTCAGCTGAACATATGTTGACTCATCGTCCATATATATTTATACATGTCTATGTTACTTTCAGATATACTCAACACAATACTGGACATGGGCAAGTTGGAGTCCGGGAAGATACAAATAGAAGAGGTAGAGTTCAGGATGGCAAATGTCCTCGAGGAATCCATGGACCTGGCGAACGTCATTGGAATGTCAAGAGGTGTCGAGGTGATCTGGGACCCTTGTGACTTTTCCGTGCTCCGGTGCACTGCCACCATTGGTGACTGTAAACGTGTCAAGCAAATCCTCGATAACCTTCTTGGCAACGCCATCAAGTTCACACACGAAGGCCATGTCATGCTGCGGGCGTGGGCCAACCACCCCACCATAAGGGGCTCCATGATCAGCACCCCGTCAAGGTTCGGCCCCCGCCGTCGCACCGGTGGGGTCTTCCGTCGGATGCTTGGAAGGAGTGAGAATTGTGCCGAACAAACTGACGGCTTGTCCTTGAAAATTGATCCCGATTCGGTTGAGTTTTATTTTGAGGTGGTTGACACTGGTGTGGGGATACCTGAAGAGAAGAGGGAGTCTATCTTTGAGAACTACGTTCAAGTGAAGGATGGGCATGGTGGAATCCTTGGTAAGTGATCTCATCTTTTTCCGTGTATGTTAAAATGCTCTCAAGTGCATCAATGTTTTTTTTTTACGCTTTTGAACTGTTACTTGCCAAAATCTTCTCTAAATTTACACGCTCCAAAGTCTAAAATTGTATCAATGTGAGGTTATATATAAATTATAAGAGTGACTTGAGATGAACATGGCTATATGTTAGTCCATGCGTAGAAATTTGATTGGATTTCAAAGAAATTCAGGCGACTTTGCTTCTAACACTTGACACTCTAAAAAAGTTTTTGACTCTCTATCTTTGAAAACTATATTATTTACTCATGTTGCCATTATTTCTTATTTACTTATGATTTTGTTTGTTGTTTTTGTTCATATATAGGTTCGTCTCATGGGAGGGGAGATAAACATCAAGGACAAGGAGCCCGGAGAAGCGGGAACGTGCTTTGGCTTCAACGTGTTCCTGAAGGCCAGCGAGAGTCCAGAGATTGAAGACAACCTCGAGGAAGGGAGAGCGGCGCCTTCTCTGTTCAGGGAGCCCGCCTGCTTCAAGGGCGGACACTGCATCCTCCTCGTCCACGGTGACGAGACCCGCCGGATCCTGCACACATGGATGGAGAGCATCGGGACGAGGGTCTGGCCCGTCTCGTGCGCCGAGCTCCTCGCCCCGACCATCGACAAGGTGTGCTCCACCTTCGGTGCCTCGCCGTCAAGGTCGGCGTCGATGTCGTTGCTGCACAGCGCAGGAGGCGGCGCCACGGATCGCTGCTTCAGCTCCAAGGAGATAGTCAGCGACCTGCGGAATAGCAGCGGCATGGCCGGCAACCACGCCGGGCACCTCCACGCCTTAGGCCTGCTAGTCGTCATTGACGTCTCCGCTGGGAGGCTCCACGAGGTCGCCCGTGAGGCGGCGAGCTTGGCGAGGACCAAGCTCCAGGCACCGTGCGGGGTCGTCTGCCTGACGGACCTCAAGACCCCCTCCCAGGACCTGAGGAGGTTCATGGAGGCGAGCAGCTGCGACCTCGAGTTGCACAAGCCCATCCACGGCTCCCGGCTGCACAAGCTCCTCCAGGTCATGAGGGACCTCCAGGCATCCCATTTCGAGCACCTGCACTTGTATCAGTTCGAGATGCCGGCGGCAGATCAGACCACTGCGTCAGCGTCCGAGATCACGCCCGCGGTGCCTATGGGACCAGCCAATGTTGGAGACGGCAAGCCGCTGGAGGGGATGCGCGTGCTACTAGTGGACGACACCATGCTGCTGCAGAAAATCCACGAACCGATGTTGAGCGATCTTGGAGCAGCCGTGGTGATTGCAGGTGATGGCTCCGTGGCTGTGGCCATGTTCACAGAAGCTCTACACAACGCTTTGCCCTATGACGTGGTGCTCATGGATTGCCAGGTACAATTACATTTCTCCAGGAACACCATGCAAAGCATGGGCCCAGTCCTTAATTTGTTTCAGATTATGTGATTCAATAATCTCTGACATTGCTTTCTTTGTTTCAGATGCTGGTGATGAATGGCTATGAGGCGACGAGGCGCATCCGCGAGGAAGAAAGCCGCTACGGCGTCCGCACCCCGATCATCGCGCTGACTGCGAATTCCGCGAAGGAGCGGCTGCGGGAGGCCGTCGAAGCTGGGATGGATCTTCATCTCACAAAGCCGATACCCAAGCCGAAGATCGCAGGGGTTGTTCTTGAGCTCTGCAAACAAGACAAGAACTGACGTTGTTCTCTTCTGGCGAGGATATTTAATTATTTATCACCCATGCATATGGGAATAGTGCTAGTAATCAAGATCCTGCTCCTGCTGTTCTAGCTGTTGCTGTAGGCAGTGTTATCAGTAGACAGACAGCTCAGCAGCCGAGCAGAAGGTTAAGCAATAACGGCATGACAAAATTACAATGTGTGAAATGGTTTATGCTATGCAACTTTGTGTTTGCTTTTTCTGTTTAAACAAAAGAGTGGTCACAGAATTACAAATATACATCATTCAAAACAAAAATTCCGTATTCGATCCAAAAATACAAACTAAATGAGCTACCCATGTTGGTTTTTTCTGTTTCTTTTTTTTTCTTATTTCTTTCTTTCTTTTTTTGTTTGGTTTTCTTATCTTTTTAGTTCGTATGTCTCTCTTCATTCTTTCAAATTTTCAAAATCTTCGCTGATGTTTACTTTTAGAAGAAACATACTTATTTTTCTCTTATTTCTAGAGCAAATTGAAGAACCATTTGTGAGTATATGAACATATATCTAGTTACACCCCATAGCTGCACCCCATAGGCCATAGCTCGTCACTGTTTTCGGTCATACCTCACCTGGTCACGTGTCGCTTGGTCCCCACATAGAAAACCATAAGTGCTTCCAAAAAAGAAACCAATTTTTTTAATTAAAAAACATGAATATGAAAAAAAATCATGAATTTGAATTTTTTTTCCCAAACTCAACAAATGTTCGCGTACCTAAAACAAGTTCATGGATTATTATAAAGTTCATGAATTGTTTAAAAAAGTATCCAAATCTGAAAAAGGTTCATGAATTTGAAAAGTATGAATTAAAAAAATGAATTTAGAAAAGTTCGCATGTTTTGAAAATTCATGAATTTAAAAAATTCATGGATTTATAAAGCTTCCATGAATTTTAGAAAAATGTGAAAAAAGAACGAAAAATGAGACATGAGGAACAGAAAGAAAAAACAAATAAATAAATAAAAACCATAAAAGAAAAGAGAAATTATTTAAAGCGGCTGACCAGCTAAAACTTGGGCCATCAACGGCAGAAGGGCGAGCGGCTAACAACGAGCGCGGTTGCCACAGGTGACCAGTGAGCACTAGCTGCAGGAGGGCGAGCACGGGGGCTGGGTCCGGTGGCCGGTGAGCTTGGGCACAACGGGAAGAGCGTGAGAAGTGCGAGAGGGCGGCTGGAGAACAGAAAGACTCGTTCATGTCAGCGAGCGTTGACGACAGAGAGGAACGAACGGAGCGCATCACACTGTCAAGAGTGCCCTAATCGAACGACTGCTAGGCGACCGGCCAAAAATTGGGCTGGTTGGAGTGCGCCTAGCGCCATCCAAAAGAGGTAAAATAAATGAGAAAACAACTGAAAAAAACATGAGCATAGGAAGAACGTGGTCGGCCCAGTTACAAGTTATAGTTACCCCCATAACGGGAAAGTATAAAACACGGGAAAATAAAAAATAACATAAAATAAAATAAAATAAACAAGCCGAGCAGAAGGTTAAGCAATAACGGCATGCCAAAATCCTGCTCCTGCTGTTTTAGCTGCTGTTGTAGGCAGTGTTGTCAGCAGCCGAGCAGAAGGTTAAGCAATAACGGCATGCCAAAATTACATTGTGTGAAATGGTTTATGTTATGCAACTTTATGATTGTTTTTTCTGTTTAAACAAAAGAGTGGTCATAGAATTACAAATATAAATCATTCAAAGCAAAAATTCCATGTTCGACCACGGGATACAAACTAAATGAGCTCCCATCACATAGTCGGACCGACAACAATGGTGACCGCCACACATAGAAGTTAAATCCCATTCCAAGTCTGAAGTGACCCCTATATGCAACCCATGTTGGTTTTTTCTGTTTCCTTTTCTTTCTTTCTTTCGTTCATTCTTTTTTTGTTTGGTTTTTCTTATCTTTTTTAATTCGTATGTATCTCTTCTTTCTTTCAAATTTTCAAAATCTTCGTCGGTGGTTACTTTTAGAAAAAGCATACTAATTTTTCTCGTATTTCTAGAGCAAATAGAAGAACCATTTGTAAGTATATGAACATATATCTAGTGGCATGAACAACTTCTTAAAGTACTTGAACTCTTGTGTTGAGGTAAAACATGAACTTTTTTTCTAAATAAAAATACATAAAAATTTAATACATAAATAAATATGTATGTATGTATGTATGTGTTACTGAAAAAAATCAAATATGAGATGAAGATTATTTTTAATGCATACAAACATGGAGAAGAAAATAAAATAAAAGAAACAACAGAAAACGAAAAAAACAAAGAAACCCGAATAAAATAGAAGAAATGAAAAAAAACAAAAGAAAAACGGAAAACAAAAAACCGGTTCTTTTCCTACCTCTAGAAGGATGTGCACGACTTAATGAACACAAATTCGATGGAGTTTCAGTGGCTAACAGTGCTACCGAGCGACCATCGATCCCAGGTTCGATCCCTTGGATCGGCCCGATTATGCGAGAAACTTCAGCGAGAGAAGCTTCTTAGCGAGAAACAGTCCTCGCGGCCTAGGAAATCCACTGCTAGCTAGAAAAATATCAGACTCTTATTGTGAATGGGTCAGCCCATTATCTTTTTCCTATAAAATCCATTAACTATTTATATTCCTTTTCTTATTTAGTATTTGGGTTGGTAAGTTAAACTAGATAGCGGCTCAACTCCTCGCTTTACGTTAGCGGACTTACAGGTCGGGCCGGGGCTCCACGCTCTTTAGCATGTGAGAGTTCCACTTTAGCACAGAACACTTTGTACTTGGATTTTTTTTTTAAATGCACGGACATTTCTGTTTTCACTAGGCACATCTTTTTGTAACACATTTTTCAACTTATAATACTCCCTCTGTTTCTTTTTACTCTGCATATAAGATTTGGTCAAAGTCAAACTTTGTCAACTTTGACTAAGTTTATAGAAAAAAATATTAAGATTCACAATATGAAATCAATGTTGTCAGATGCATCATGAAATTAATTTTCATACCATATAGCTTTATTATTGTATATGTTGATATTTTTTTCAACAAAGTTGGTCAAACTTTACAAAGTTTGACTTTGACCAAATCTTATACGCAGACGAAAAAGAAACGGAGGAGTATATAAACTGATTTACAAAACTATTTGAAATGTACAAAAATAATGAGATATGGCAAAAGAACATTTTATATATTAATGGTCGCATGGTGGGCGACCCATTAGGAGGCCCCTTCATGCGGAGCGAGAATAGCCACCACTATGAGCATCAAATAATCAAATAGAATCGCCGGAAATACCTTTGGTTCTTGGTTGTATGCACCCTATATGGGGATTTTTTAATAATTAAAAAAAGTCAAAATAGTTCAAAAGTATTTTTATATTACACTTGACTTTCTTTTGCACTAGTATATAAACTTTCACGGAAAAAAAACAACATTGACCTCAGGGCAAAAAAGACAAAAAAAACTATTTGCTATTATAGGTCACTATTCACACTATTTTGACTGAAAAATTGTCTTTTTTGAAAGAAGTCAACGGGTGATCTTATTTTTGTGAAATTTGTCTCACAAGTATAATAGAAGGTCAAGGTTATTTCAAAATATTTTCAGATTTTTTTGACTTTTTATTGAATTGCTAATTTATTTTTCCATATAGGATGTATATACACCCAGGAACTAAACGTTCCCATCCATAGAATCTCCCTCTTATTCCCCGGCTCGCTATAACGCGTGAAGAGATCTCTATATGAGTCAGTGGCATGACCCAGTAAATCATTTGTTTAATTTTTAAATATATTCAGGAAATGCAATTTTATTCAACATTTTTTTAGAAGTTGCCAAATAAAGGAATGAAATAATAGAAAAAATATTGCGGAAAATCAAAATGTTCACATGACTCAATAAAAATGGTTGTATGTACAAATAAATAAATATATCATATTTTAGCATGTTAAAAAAAATTGTAGTACCAAAAAAGTGCATTTTTAAAGCCGTAGATTTGAGAAAACTTGTTCATGGATGTCTAGAGATATGTTCATACTTTGAAAAATGTTCATCTTTTACACCCGCGCCCCCACTCCCCCACCGCCAGCAAAAAAACCCAATTGTTTTTTAAAGTTGTTCATGCAATTAGATATATGTTCATATACTTTAAAAAGTTTGTGTACTATAATTATTTTAGGTATTTTCCCTAGAAAAATAAATATTTTCTTAAAAAGGTAAAGATCTATGAAAGCATTATTAAGTTGAAAGAAAAAAGATAATAAAAAGCAAACAGAAAAAGAAACAGGAAAAAACACATGGGTCACATATAGGGGTTTCACAGGAGTGTGGCGTTTCAGGCCCCGAGCTCCAGGGAGCCTGGCATCTTGCAAAATTCGAAATTGCCAATTTAAGGTTCCAAAAAATTTCTTCGAAAACATATGTATGTTCTCTAGGTATTTTTAAATTTTCATAAAATAATGAAATACATCGTAAGCTACACAAAAAGACAATTTTCGGCCCCAAAAAATACAAGCCCATTTTGAATCATGTTTTCTTTCGTTTTTATATACGCTGCATATTAATATTTATATTGTTGAAATTCACACATCTATATATTCACATACAAAAATTCCAAAAGAATAGGTATAAAAATTACTGCTTTAAAAGCAAAAAATACCGAGCTCCCTGGATCCCGGCCACCAGAGTGCATTATTGCTTCTTGCAGGCGCTATGGCGACTTTTTTTTTGGCGAGAAGGCCTTCATGACTAGCTTTATTAACATCAAATAAGGCTTAAATCCTTTGCTAAAAATTTAGCAATATTTTTTTAGGTATAAAAATTACTGCTTTCGAAAGCAAAAAATAACGAACTCCCTGGAGGCCGGCCACCAGAGTGCATTATCGCTTCTTTCCGGCGCTATAGCGACTTCTTTTTTTGACGGGAAAGTCTTAATTTGTGCTCCATGACTAGATCGTGTTGTGTGGGTTAGAGTTCATGATTTCCCTTGCAGATTGCACCTACCCCGTGCTCCAAGACTTGAGCGTGGTTGTGTGGGGTAGCATTGTGTGTTGTGGATCGGGGAATGTTTGGATTGCAGGCTTCGGTGTGCATCCTCCTCATTGGGTCATAATCTCTTATTTTCGGTTTTTCGGATGCTTGCAGCTAGTTATCCCCATCCACACATCGATCCTACACCGTGAAGATCAGACCTCCCCTTGTACACCCTCTTCTCCGAAGACGGTGGCGCATCACTAGTGATGCCTCTCTTTCTCGCATCTCAAGAACTTTCCTGCCGAATTTTAAAATAAACCCTTCACCTATGTGGTTCATGTGAAGCTTGTCAGTTAGGTCATCAGGCTCGACAGCCCTTTCCGGATTTCATGTCATTTACTAGTTTCCCTTTTAAGATCATCCACTGTGATCTTTGGACCTCCCCAATTGCTAGTTTCTCTGGCTATACATATTACTTGATAATAATGGATGATTCTCGCATTATTCATGGAGTTTCCCTCTTTGTCACAAATCCGACGCTGCCGCCACACTTGAGCATTTCTATGCCTAGGTACTCACCCAATACCACATTTACATACAGTGCCTCCAATGCGTTAACGGTGGGGAATTTCTTAACGTTCGCCTTCGCACGTTCCTTTCCGATTGTGGTGTTTCCCTATGCCTCTCTTGCCCACACACTTCGCCACAAAATGGCAAGGCCAAGCGTGTTATTCGTTCCACAAACGACATTCTCCACACTCTCCTTCTCCAAGCACACATGTCGGCGCCCTTTTGGGTCGAAGCCTCTCACACTGCCACCCACCTTCTCAATGTGAACCCCTCCCAAGCTATCTCAACCACACCCCATAATCCATGCTCCACCGCACCTCTCCCAACTACTCCTCGCTTCACACTTTTGGCTGCTTGTGTTACCCCAATCTTTACGCTACCATGCCCCACAAATTGGCCCCACGCTCCACACGTTGTGTCATTCTCAGTATGCCACTTGAAAACAAAGGGTATCGGTGTCTAGAACTTTCTACACGCCGCATGATCACCTCCTGTCATGTCGTTTTTGACGAACATCAGTTTCACTTCGCCAAGCCACATCGGCGCACGAAAAAACCCGCCTCGCCCGTAGAGAATCCCGCTCCTTCCCACCTGGCGCCTCTGATCTCTATCGTATTGCCCGCTCCACCCCCTCCCACACGTCCTGCCTCGGAATCTCGCCCCCTGAGGATTCCTCGGACCAGGCCCCGCCTGCCATCCCTGTCGCGTCTTCCCCACCCAACGGGTGTGCACCACCCATGCCCGAGAACATTGGCCCCATGACCACTATCGCCAGCCCACCCTCCAACGCATCTTCCTCGTCTGTTGTACCCTGCTCGCCCACTACCGCCACCCGCATGCAAGCACAATCCACTCCAGCCCCTGCAGCACCTACGTTGCCCCGCATGCACCCACTCCCCTCTCCCTCGCGTGTTGTGCCTATTGCATCACCCAAAAACCTGCACGATATGCGCACCCGAGTAAAATCCGACTTCCTTCAGCGCCCCTCCCCCAAACTCATGGTAGTAGCTACCTCGTCTGATGCTATTCCTCCCATACCATCCAACTACAAATCCGCTCTTAAAGATCCTAACTGGTACAATGCCATGCTTGAAGAGTATAATGCTTTGGTGCAAAACAAAACTTGGTCTTTGGTTGCTTATCCCATAGGTGGCAACGTGGTGTCAGGGAAGTGGATTTTCACCATAAGCTGCATCCGGACGACTCTCTCGCTCGCTACAAGGCCCGTTGTGTGTTGCGTCGCTTCACCCAGCCACTAGGGGTGGACTACGGCGAGATCTTAGGTCCGGTGGTGAAATCGGCCACTATTCGTGTCATCTTGAGCATCGCCGTCAGCAATAGTTGGGCCATCAGCCAACTCGGCATGAAATATGCCTTCCTCGGTGACACTCTCGACGAGCTCGTCTACAGCCAGCAGTCGACTAGCTTCATCAACAACACGTCTCCCACGGCCGTGTGCAAACTTCACAAGTCACTGTATGGGCTTAAGCAGGCGCCCCATGCATGTATTCAGCGAT
Source organism: Triticum aestivum (assembly GCF_018294505.1). NCBI lineage: Eukaryota > Viridiplantae > Streptophyta > Magnoliopsida > Poales > Poaceae > Triticum > Triticum aestivum. The sequence continues at coordinate 97,854,049 of NC_057814.1, read as the reverse complement.
TCACTTCCTTCCTCATATCTTTGTCTGGTCTTGCACTGATCCCCGCACACTCTGCATGTTGCCCTGCTCAAATGCATTCTCCGTACCTCCGGGGTACTTTGCACCTCGGGATGTTTCTTCGGCCTTCATCATCCTCCCAGCTCGTGGTGTACACGGACGTCGAGTGGGCCGGCTGCCCCGACACCCGACGCTCCATGCTAGGCTACTGCATGTACATCGGCGAAAACGTCATTTCCTAGTCTTTGAAATGACAGGCTACGGTGTCCAGTTCCAGCGCGGAGGCAGAGCACCGCATTGTGGCCAATGTTATCGCCAAATCGTGCTGGCTCCGACAGCTCCTAGAGGAGATTGGGCATCCACCCACACGTGCCACGGTCGTATATTGCGATAACATCTCGGCTACGTACCTCTCCTCCAACCTAGTCCAACATCAACGCACCAAGCATGTGGAGATCGATCTCCATTTTGTTTGTGATCGTATGGCTTTTGGAGACGTCTGTGTGCTTCATGTTCCGTCTACGTCACAGTTTGTCGACATGTTCACGAAAGCGCTCCCGACCAGCATCTTTGTTGAGTTCAGATCCAACCTCAACATCGTCGAGGACCCCGTTTTGGCTGCGGTGAGATGTTGGAAAATGGCTATCACCGCGCCCACCTGACCGGGTCGTGCGCGCCCTCCTCACGTTCTCCATGATGCATGCTTCGCACGCGTCAGTTGTGCACGACGCCCTCGCTTAGCGCTCGAGCTGTTGTACTCCTTTGTATAAATTGTACCTGTGTACTATGATCAATACAAGTGTGAAGTTCACTTTACAACTCTCCGTAGGAGGGGATCCGGCCAAGCTAGTAATCGTTGAATCTGCTACAACCAATAGTGAGCTAGTGTCAGGATGAACTCTTCGACGACGCCTTCAAGAAGGAAAGAGACGCCCATGGACGATTCCGTCGCCGGCACATACCCCCGTCGGCCAAAGCATGCGCCCAGAGCCCAGAGACCTACCACCTCGACAAGCCTCCTAGGAGGAGTCTTAGCCATCAACACACTCCAAACAAGCCAAAGCACGACCCAAGTGGCAACATTGGTAGAGCACGTGAACAAGAACATAGAGCCAGTCACCACCCGACGCCTCTCCATTGCACCACAAGTGTCACAACACCAAGGAGACTAGTGTCACCAGTAGGATTCCGACACTGCTGCCACCACCTCCACTGCGTCGCCAACATCGTCCAACCACATTCGCAACACATGTGCACATATCATGTCCGCAACCCCGCTTCAACCCCGCGTCACAACCACCAACACCACTAACCACCCCATCATGCTGCAACCAGCGACAGACTGCCATGCCCGCAGACCGCAGACACCAACATAGACCGCTAACCACCAAATAGGGCCCGCATTTGATGTAAATTTGGAGTAGAATTTTATACATCTACATCATCTATCATAGATGCTCTAAGCGTCAGATCCATCCGGATCCGCGTCTCCACGTAGGGGTAGGAGGCCCGCGTGATTGGGGCCCCCGCGCCTAGCCACCACCCCGTCGCACGTCCACACTTCGCGTCACTGCCGCACGCCGATGTGACCCACCACCGATGAGCACAACCCCTTGCCAATTACCCGCACGAACATCCCTACTCGCGAGAGATGTCGCCCACTACAGCAGGAACATGCCCCACCAGGGCTAGATCCATGGCACGTTCGCCCGTGGAGGCACTAGCGATGGCAGGGGGAAGAGGGTAGGAGGCCGCTGAGGTTGGGCCCCGGCCGAATAACCCCGGGTAAGAAGTGGCACGGGGGCTGATTAGGTGTCTTTCATTGCCTTTTTATGTTTGTTTTCTATATGTTTAGTCAGTTGGTGTGTGACGTGAGCTGCTGGGGAAAGGCCCCCCTCCTGTACCCCATTGATGGCAACAAAATGTAATGGCGGGCTCTCATTTTGCTCATTTTGTTTCAAAAAATCAAATGAAACGAGTTTTAATGAAAGGCAATGATAATTTACATCAACCCATGGGACCATCCCATCCCCATAGTAGGAAACAACACAAAGCTTCGCCTTTTTTGGAAAGTGACCAACCCGATGGTTCATCTCACGAACCCTCTGTTCACCTTCTTGGATGTTCTCCTCTACTTCCAACTTTATTCTATGGAGGGGCATACATGGCGACTAGTAGTGATGAGCGCTACGTATTTCAAGCCTATGAACAAGTTCCAGCCATATACACACCTTTCTTGAAGGGAAAATCATATTTGTAATTGAACTCCAATGGTATTCACAAACTTTCATTGAATGTATGTCACTTCCAACCAAAACCCACAAAATCTTTACAATTTTCAATAGGTTTTAACCCAAAAATATCTGCAAGTTTTGACAAATCATAAAATTTTGTGCAAATTTCAACTAGCTTCAAACAAAAGCATTTGCAATTAAAATTTGTCACAAATGAACATCAAGCTTAAGAAAATTAAAATAAAAAACCTCTTAGATTTGGCCCATCCTACCTTAGAGGCAACTTTAACATGTCCATAATAACATGGACAAGAAGAGCTTCCAAAGGGCTGATAAAGAATATGTTGAAGTTATCATTGCTAATTGCCTCCACGAGCATCCCTACTCACGAGAGATGTCACCCACTTCAGCAGTAACAGGCTGCGCCGCCGCCGGGTCCATGCCGGTTCTACGCAGTGGAGGCACTGAAGACGACTAGGGGGAGGGAGAGAGAAGGGAGTAGAGGGGCGCCGGGGTTGGGCTGCCGGCCGAGTCACCCTGGGTAGGAAGCGGCACGGGGGCTAATTATGTGTCTTTCATTGTGTTTTTATGTTCTTTTTCTATTTGTTTAGTCGGATGGTGTGTGTCGTGAGCTACTGGGGAAAGTTCCCCCTCCTGTAGCCCACTGACGACAACAAAATGTAATGGCGGGCTCTCATTTCGTTTCAAAAAATGAAATGAAATGAGTTTGAATGAAAGGCAATGATAATTTACAGCAACCCATGGGACCATCCCATCCCCATAGTAGGAAACAACACAAAGCTTCACCTTTTTTGGGAAGTGACCAACTCCATGGTTCATCCCATGAAGCCTCCCTTCAGCTTCTTGGATGTTCTCCTCTGCTTCCAACTTTATTCTATGGAGGGGCATACATGGTGACTAGCAGTGATGAGCGCAACGTATTTCCAGCCTATGAACAACTTTCAGCCATATACACACCTTTCATGAAGGGGAAATTATATTCGTAATTGAACTTCAATGGTATTCACAAACGTTTATTGACTGTGTGTCACTTCCAACCAAAACCCACAAAATCTTTACAATTTTCAATAGGTTTTAACCAAAAAAATCTGCAAGTTTTGGCAGATCATAAAATTTTGTGCAAATTTCAACTAGCTTCAAACAAAACATTCAAGCATATCCAATTAAAATTTGTCACAAATGAACATCAAGCGGTGTGTAGGAAAGTTCTTTGGTTAGTTTTTGGTGATGGCGACGCTATCTCGAATAGATGTTCTCCAACTGCAATATTGTCTCTGTGGTGCTTGGTCTGGCATTGTCAAGGAGCCTCTGAGTTTTTTATTGTTCCTATCAGCCTTTTTGCAAGATGTTTTGGTTCTCGTTGCTATATTTTGGTGAGCCATCGTTGTCGGTGGTGCCATATTCTCCAACAGCCCCTTCATTCGAGCCTTCGCAAGCAAGGCGAATGGCCTAATTGGAAATACAGGTGTAACCATTCAACAAGATTTGGTCATCTAGAGATCTTCAATGACTAAGATTTCTCATTGTTGTTCTTCGCTATAGAGAACTAGATGGGGCAACAAGGATAAGTTTGGTTGTGGTTTTGCCAAGAGCTTCGAGGCCTATAGTCTTGGTATTCTTTTTCCTGATTTGTTCATGGTTCTTTTTGTGCCTGTGGGTTTAGTTAAATGGTTAAACCTGATTATCTGGTTGTATCTGCTATTCTCTTAGCTAGATCCCATTTGGAATGAAACTGTGCCGGTCAAGATGAGTCTATTTAGGCTACATACTGTTGGGGAACACAGTATTTCAAAAAAATTACCTATGATCACGCAAGATCTATCTATGTGATGCATAGCAACGAGCGGGAGAGTGTGTCCACGTACCCTCGTAGACCGAAAGTGGAAGTGTTATATCAACACGGTTGATGTAGTCGTACGTCTTCACGATCCGACCGGTCCTAGTACCGAACGTACGGCACCTTCGTGTTCAACACACGTTCAGCTCGATGACGTCCCTCGTACTCTTGATCCAGTTGAGGCCGAGGGAGAGTTCCGTTAGCACGACGGCGTGGCGACGATGATGATGAAGTTACCGGTGCAGGGCTTCGCCCAAGCACTACGACGATATGACCGAGGTGTGTAACTGTGGAGGGGGGCACCACACACGGCTAAGAAAAATCTTGGAGTGCCTTTGGGGTGCCCCCTGGCCACGTATATAAAGGAGGGGAGGGAAGAGGTGGCCGGCCCATGGGGGGCGCGCCAGGTGTGGGGAATCCTACTAGGACTCCCCAGTCTAAGTAGGATTCCCCTCCTCTTTCCTATCAAGAGTAGGAGAGAAGGAAAGAGAGGGAGAGGGAGAAGGAAAGGGGGGCCGCGCCCCCACCCCTTGTCCAATTCAGTTTGGGCAGGGGGGTAGGCGCGCGCCACCTCTTGGCCCTTCTCCCCTCTCTCCACTAAAGCCCAATAAGACCCATTACTTCTCCCGGCGAATTCCCGTAACTCTCCGGTACTCCGAAAAATACCCGAATCACTCGGAACCTTTCCGATGTCCGAATATAGCCTTCCAATATATCGATCTTTACGTCTCGACCATTTCGAGACTCCTCGTCATGTCCGTGATCTCATCTAGGACTCTGAACAACCTTCGGTACATCAAATCACATAACTCATAATACAAATCGTCATCGAACGTTAAGCGTGCGGACCCTACGGGTTCAAGAACTATGTAGACATGACCGAGACACATCTCCGGTCAATAACCAATAGCGGAACCTGGATGCTCATATTGGCTCCTACATATTCTATGAAGATCTTTATCGGTCAAACCACATAACAATATACGTTGTTCCCTTTGTCATCGGTATGTTACTTGCCCGAGATTCGATCGTCGGTATCCTCATACCTAGTTCAATCTCGTTACCGGCAAGTCTCTTTACTCATTCTATAATGCATCATTCCGCAACTAACTCATTAGTCACAATGCTTACAAGGCTTATAGTGATGTGCATTACCGAGAGGGCCCGGAGATACCTCTCCCATACACGGAGTGACAAATCCTAATCTCGATCTATGCCAACTCAACAAACACCTTCGGAGACACCTGTAGAGCATCTTTATAATCACCCAGTTATGTTGTGACGTTTGATAGCACACAAGGTGTTCCTCCGGTATTCGGGAGTTGCATAATCTCATAGTGAGAGGAACATGTATAAGTCATGAAGAAAGCAATAGAAATAAAACTAAACGATCATTATGCTAAGCTAACGGATGGGTCTTGTCCATCACATCATTTTCTAATGATGTGATCCCGTTCATCAAATGACAACACATGTCTATGGCTAGGAAACTTAACCATCTTTGATTAACGAGCTAGTCAAGTAGAGACATACTAGGGACACTCTGTTTTGTCTATGTATTCACACATGTATCAAGTTTCCGGTTAATACAATTCTAGCATGAATAATAAACATTTATCATGAAATAAGGAAATAAATAATAACTTTATTATTGCCTCTAGGGCATATTTCCTTCACATACGTATATCGAAATCAATCTGAGAGATTCTACCATTTCAAAAAAACCTGAGAGATCTACTAACTACAATATGCACGGAAGAACTGAGTATGTGTCTTGTCTTGTATTCTCATCAGAGTATAAATGATATGGTGTATGCTCTCACATGAGCCGTTCTACATATTGCACACCGGACACACAAAAGAAACACATGATATCGCATGTGTGTGGACAAAATAATGGGACATCCCCGTTCCGTGCTTGGAGATTTCCAGCTAATGATCTATTCCCTTTGTAAAGAAATATAAGAGTGTTTAGATTACTACAGTGATGATGTAAACACTTTTATATTTATTTATGTAGGAAGTACTAACGAGTTGAGTTTGAACTAGTAAGACATGTTTATTTGTTTTCATTTTTTGAGGGAAAGGACCTGGTTCATCTTTTTTTCCTTTGAGGGAAAGGACCTGGTTCATCTCAGTTGTCCTTGACTCCCGGTAAGGGAGCCACTTCAACATAAGTCGAGCATGTGCTCTATATTAAGCATTAGACGTAACAAAGAGTTACCTTAACAAAACTAAAAATGCTACTATCTAAGACAGGAAGCTAATTGATCCTTGTACACTTGCACAACAGGATGGCAATCGTGCGGCTGGCAACACTGCTCCCGTGCAAGGTTGTGCCTCACGCCCGCCCGAACTATTCAAACGGGAGGGAGATATAATTTATGGACGCCGATATCCACCACACGTGTGGTATAATAGGCATTCGCACACACACTATGTGTGGCATGAGCAGGGGGCAGCCCACACGGGCTGTGTGTGGGTGAACAGTAGAATTGTCCAGACGTGTGGGCGCAGCTACTTCATGTCACACGCCCAACAAGTACTACTCATCCCTGCCCCGCGCGTGTGGCACGAAGCAAATATGCCCACACGTCCTGGCGCAGCTACATTAAGTACCCACGGGATGACGATTTAGTTGCCATCCGGGATGGCAGATGTAGTTATCCGAGATGGCAAATATGGTTGCAAAAGCATGGGAACTCTCTCTGTTTTGGTTAACTATAGTTGCCATGTCTAATTTATGGTAGTTGTCGCGTGTAATCAAACCATAGTTGTCGTGTGTGACTAACTACTTGCCACATATGGTCAAACAATAGTTGCCATCTGTGTTTACCTAGTTGCCATGTGTGGTTAATCACAGTTGCCATGTATATTTATCTGATTGCCACGTACGCGCAACTGCAGTTGCTGTCTAGCAAACGAATCATAGTTGCCATGTGTGTTTGCCTAGTTTCCATGTACGCGCAACTGTCATTGCCATCCAACAACGTACGACTGTCGTGTGGACGAAAAGCAGTTTGCCCACACGCTGTGGACTAGGTGGTGGCTGTGTGGGCAGAAACTAGTTCACCCACATAGCGCAGCTGGAAACCGTGTGTTGTGGGGCGTGTGAGCGACCTCTCCAACGCCCACACACCGGCCTTGTCCTACGTGGCATGCGAAAACTGCCTCGGTGTGTCAAGATTCATGCAAATTTAACTGGACGGTGATCTAGGCGTGTGGGCGAGTTGTAATGTTGCCACACGTGTGGGCGTTAGCGTTTTCATAACTTATTGAGCCCTGATTTGGCAATTGATGGCCAGATCGCGTAGTATATGTCGGATTTCGGGTTCCGGCAAAACTCTTGAGGTTCGAACACTGGGGTGCGCACGAAGATCTCTCCTCCATCTAACTCACGCCCTCACCGCGATCTCAAAGCTCAGCGCGTCGAACTCACAGAACAAGAGACACAAGATTTATACTGGTTCGGGCCACCGATGTGGTGTAATACCCTACTCCAGTGTGGTGTGGTGGATTGCCTCTTGGGCTGAGGATGAACAGTTACAAGGGAAGAACAGCCTCGTGAGGAGAGGTGCTCTTGTGCTTGGTGAGTTTGTGTGGATGTGAGGATGGGATGGATCCAATCCAAGATGGGTCTGAATGATCTCCCCTACTAAGGTGGTGGCTAGTCCTATTTATAGAGGCCCTGGTCTTCTTCCCAAATATTGAGCGGGAAGGGATGCCACAACGGCCAAATTCAAAGGGATACAACTGGTACAAGTTATCCTGACTAAAGGTGGTCTTCGCCTGCCAAAGGCTCTGGTGGTGACGCCATCTTGGGCTCCACGGTGACCTCCGTCCTGTCGTCCTGCTAGTCTTGGTCTCGTTGCACCGATATGGAAACCTTTGCCTGACACCTCAGGACTCCTCGCCTGTGCTTGCCTCTTTAGCACCAAAGAGGAAACGAGGACACTGCGCACGCTGGCGCCCGCCTGGCCATGGTCGTCGTGGCTTACGTCTCGGGAACCTTGCAAGGTGCCCCTTGCCTTAATCTCTCCGCCCCTCGCGAGCCAGCCTGGTGAGGCCACCCCTGAGGAGGTCTTGTGTCGTCTGCCTCGCGAGGCTTGGCCCCTCGCGAGGGTCTTGAGTGTTTGCTGGTGAAGATGGGCCGTACGGGGCCGCTGCTGGAGCATGGCGTGGGCCGCAGGCAGGCAAGTTTGGGACCCCCGTTGCCAGGACGCCGACAGTAGCCCCGGGGCCCAAGGCGCGCTCGGACTTGGCTTCGAGGCGAAGCCAAAGGGCAAGTGCGGAGCGCCGCGGGCCCCAACAGCCTGTGGCCTCGCTTGCCGCGTGGCAATTGATTGGACGTGGGCGTCTCCGCTTCCCCACGCAGCCTTAGCAACTGCCCGACTTGACGAGTCCCTGCTGCATGCAGAGAAAAATCATCATTACCTGCGATCGTGGGGGTCGTCAGTTGGCCTTCTTCCGCTATAAATGAGGAGGGGGCGGAGCCCCCGTCGCTCATCTCTTCCTGCTCTGCTCGTTTCTTCTCCCTTGCTTCACCGCCGGCAGCGACACCCATGGTGCCTGCGAAGAGGTTCTCAGCCGCAGAGAAGCGGAAGGCCCGCCAGGAGGGGCCCGGCTCACCGCCGCCCAAGAGGGGGCGTGGCCGTCCCCGCAAGCACACTACGACCCCCGTCGTGGCCCCTCGCGGCCGCGGTGGCGCCTCCTCGTGTGGCGGGAGTCGCCCAGTCCGTGGCAGCCCCGTCGATGAAGGGAAGCGCGCCATGGTCGCACGGCCTCCCAGGCCGCGCTTCCACTCGGTGGAAGTGCTGCCGGAGTTCGTCGTGTGGTCAGAGAACCCGGCCGGCACTTGGCTTTAGCTCCCGCGCTTCTTCGCTGGTGAGCTGCCAGCCACGGGTCCAGGCGGTCTCTGGCTGCAGGCGGACGGCTGTTGCAGCAAGGCTTCCTGGGTCGCGGTCGAGGTCTCCGTCGCAGGCAACACAGCCCTGGCCCGCGGCTAGCAGACGTTTGCCCGCGCGCGCGGCCTGGGCCGGCGATGCTCCCTCCAGTTCAAGTACAATGGCAACGCGACCCTCTATGTGAGGGTGTTCGGGGAAGATGGCCGCCGCGTCGGGTGCTGCCCTGAGGACAACGACGGTGGTGAGGTGCTCAGCCTCGGCGACGGCCGTGACGAGGGCGAAGGCGGGCTTGTTCTCGGCGACGGCCATGGCTCGTCCAGCTACGATGACTCTTCTTCCGGCGACGGCTCCAGCAGCGGTGGCTACGACCAGCCGCCGCGCCCGCTTCGAGGGCGGCAGCGGGTCGTCTCATCGCCGCGCCCCAGTGAAGCGCGAGAAGGGGTCTGGCTGATCCCAGGAGAGCGCCACGGGCCCGTCCTCGCGAACCTCTGCAGGGGCGCGCGCCACTTTTGCTTCGTTCTTCCTTTTCTTCCTGCATTAAGAGAGAAACAAGTATGGGGCCCCGCAGGGGCGTGCAACAACCCATGGTTTCCAAGTTGCTATGCTATGTTTATCATTCCGTGTTGCAGCATCAACATTTTACGTAGGCGCGTAGAGATAACTTAGCTTGATGTGCTTGAAGCAGTTCCCGCCTTGTGAGGCGCGCATTTCCCAGTACCTGGCGAGGCCTCCTTGGCTTGGGGGCGTCAAGGAACTGCAAAACTTCGTTAGGAAACTCTTATTCCTCCACACCCTGGTCGCAGGCGCAACCGGCCATTACCCAGCGCTTCGCATCGCGGTACTCGAGGGGCACAGATTGAGAGGGGTGCACCAGCTTGCGAGCTCGAGCGAGGGTGCCTCATGAAGAACAGGAAAAAGCTCACGAGAGAACGGGAGAAAATGCTCAGGAGGGCACCTGTCCAGCCCCCTCGCGAGGCATGCGAGGGAGAGTACGGGCCAAAACAGGGAACCGAGGGCAAAACAGAGGCAAAAGGAGGTAGAACCAAGTTGGCAAGGAACACCAGAAAGAAAATTTTCATTAAAGAGAGGCGAGCCAACTACGGAAAGCAAATGAAAAGCCGCGTCCGGCACCTAGTCTAGTCTTCTTGTCTTCTCACCAGCGCAGAGCTAAATGCTGCCACTAGGACGTGGGAGGGAGCCCCCGAGGCCCGAGGGCGGCACTCCTGAGACTCCGGGGCGTGTACAGCCCCACTCATTATTACGTGAGAGTGTCACGAGCGGAGACCTTCACAGGCACTGGGCCTTGCTTCACAGGCGCCGGGCCTTGCTTCATGGGTAGAACTTCTGGAGCTGCTGGATGTTCCAGGCGTTCTGGGTGGGGACCCCGTCCTGCGTCTCCAGGCGCGCGGCGCCAGGTCTGGAGACGTGGGCGACCCTAAACGAGCCCTCCCACATGGGTGAAAGCTTATGCAGCCCTTCCCTAGAGAGCACCCGCCTTAGGACGAGGTCACCCACCTCGAGCGTCCTGGGGCAGACGCTACGACAGTGGTACCGCCGTAGCGCCTGCTGGTATCTTGCTGCTCGAAGCATGGCTTCACGGCGGCGTTCCTCCCCCAGCACGAGGTCCATCCCCCGCATGGCGTCCTGCTGCGTCTCATCAAACGCCAGGACCCACACGGAGCGATGCTTGACCTCGTGAGGGAGAACCGGGGTCTCGCCCGTTGGCTTGGTGGCGGTGGTGCGGATGGACCACAACACAGACTGGAGCTCGTCGTGCCAGCCCCTGCCGCAGGCCTCGAGCTTCTTCTTGAAGGTCCTGGTCTTGAGGCCTCTCAGGACCTCCGCGTTGGCGCATTCGGCTTGACCATTGCTCCTGGGGTGTGCCACCGAGGCATAGTAGATCTGCGTTCCAAGTTAGCACAATATGTCTTGAAGAGATTGCTAGTAAACTGCGAGCCGTTGTCGGTGATGATGCGGTTGGGGACCCCGAACTGGCTCACGAGACCCTTGATGAATTTGACCGCGGATCCAGCTGGGACGGTGCGGACAGCTTCTACCTCCACCCATTTGGTGAACTTGTCGATGGCGACGTAGAGGTAGCGGTAGCCCCCAGGAGCTCGAGGAAACGGGCCTAAGATATCCAGTCCCAACACTGCGAATGGCCATGAGAGCGGAATGGTCTGGAGGCCCTGAGCCAGCTGATGGATCTGCTTGGCGTGGAATTGGCAGGCCTCGCAGGACTTCACCAGCTCGGTTGCGTCGTTGACAACCCACTGCGGAATGCCTTGCCGACGAGGGTTCGTGACGACGAGTGGTGCCTGCAGTCTCCGCCATGTATGTCAGCTAGCAGCTCTTTCCCCTGTTCCCTGGAGATACAACGCAAGGTAACGTCATTCGGCCGCCTCCTGTATAACTCACCGTCCTGGACGCAGTACGTCGTAGCCTGTTGGGCCACGCGCTCCACGTCCTCCTCCTCGGCCGTAGCCCCGGTCGTTGCGCTCGGGGCGTCGACCAAGCGTCCATCTCAAATGGCCCTGAGCTCCTGACAGTCGTTGGTGTTGTGGTTGTGTACGTTGTGGAAGGCGCAGAACGGTCGGCTGCTTTTGGACGACTCGGGATGGTCCCGGCCGCGCTTCGTATCCGGCTCCGCTGCGAGCACGGCCACTCCCTTGCGCTTCACGTCCTTGGCCTTGGCTTTCTTCTCCTCCGGGTAGGTAGCTGGGAGCTCGAGGAGGGAAAGGCGCCCCTCCTCAGCTCTTGCGCACTTGGTCGCCAGGTTGAACAGTTCCAGAGCCGTGCATAGATCCTCGTGGATGGCGAGCTCCTCCTTCATCTTGACGTCGCGGACGCCATCAGTGAACGCGGAGATGATGGCCTCATCCGTCACCTTGGGGATCTTGAGACGAACAATGTTGAAGTGCTGGATGTACTTCTGCAGGGTCTCTCCTGGCTGCTGCTTGATGCGGCGTAGGTCACCCGCGGCCGGTGGGCGGTCGCGAGTGCCCTTGAAGCTGGCGATGAAGCGGTCGCGCATCTCATCCCACGAGGAGATCGAGCCCGGGGGCAGGTTCAGGAGCCATGAGAGAGCGCCATCCTTGAGAGCCATGGGGAACCAGTTCGCCATGACTTTCTCATCGCCGTTGGCCGCCTCGATGCTCAGCTCGTAGAGCTGTAGGAACTCTGCAGGGTCGGGGGTGCCGTCGTAGCGAGGAGGCAGATCCGGCTTGAACTTGCCCGGCCAGACGACGCCGCGCAGCTCGGGAGTGAAAGCGCGGCAGCCTGCTATGGCCACCGAGGCCCATTGCAGAGGTGGGGCCTGCCCCTGGCGTCCGCGTGCCGTCGCTGCAGGCAGCGCACGGTCTTGTCGTGGTGGTGTCGGGAGCGCGGGAGCGTTTTCTTGCGGCCGGGGAACTTCTTGGCAGCTTCCTTCTTCTCGCGCGGGCGCCCGACACGCTGGGTCGTGCCGGGGGGCTGCACGCCTTGACGTCAGAACGCCGTCTTGGTGCAGAGGTGGTGGAGACGCTCCATGAGCCACGTCGCCCGCAGCTGGCGGAGGGCGAGGCAGCGAGAGGGACAGTGCGGGGGAGCCTCCAGCGGCGCTGACGAGCTCGGCGATGCGGTCCAACCAGTCCTCGTAGAGGTCGTCGACCGGGCGGTAGCGCAGGAGCTCGCGTGCCATGAGCAGCGCGGCCTGCGCGTCCGTGGGAGCGCGACGAGCGTGAGATGATGAGCCGGCTGGGGTCAGCGACGGAGTGGCGGTGCGGCCATCCCACCGCACAGAAGGGTGCAGCGAGGATGCTTGCTGCTCGTTTCCCGCCGGACCGGTGGCGGCGTTGGCGGCGGGTGACGGAGAACGATGGGGAGGCCCGCCGACAGGAGTTGTCTGAGCGACACGGGCGGCGAGGGCGGCCCGGCGCTCGCCGCGGGCTCGACATGCGTCTGACATGGTTGCGGTGGAGCGGCGGAACATGGATCAGTGGAAGGGAAGCTCCGGCGCATCCCCTACCTGGCGCGCCAAATGTCGGATTTCGGGTTCCAGCAAAACCCTTGAGGTTCGAACACTGGGGTGCGCACAAAGATCTGACCTCCACCTAACTCACGCCCTCACCGCGATCTCAAAGCTCAGCGCGTCGAACTCACAGAACAAGAGACACAAGGTTTATACTGGTTCGGGCCATCGATGTGGTGTAATACCCTACTCCAGTGTGGTGTGGTGGATTTCCTCTTGGGCTGAGGATGAACAGTTACAAGGAAAGAACAGCCTCCTGAGGAGAGGTGCTCTTGTGCTTGCTGAGCTTGTGTGGATGTGAGGATGGCATGGATCCAATCCAAGATGGCACTAGTAGAAAAAGGGTCAAATGTGAAGCACATTAGTGCCGGTTCCAACGGCTAGGCGGGCGGAGATCATTAGTACCGGTTCGTGAGCAACCTTTTGTACCGGTTCGTGTCACGAACCGGTACTAATGATGTTGCGTCAGGCTGTGGCCAGGCTGGGGCCCCACGGGCACCCTTAGTACCGGGTTGTGCCATGAACCGGTACTATAGTTTCTTAGTAAGCTGTTTTTTAGTCCCACCTCGCGAAGAGAGAGGCACTAGGAGCGGTTTATAAGCCCTGAGTGCAGAGACGATGAAGGAGAGGCGCAATGCTCATCTGCACGTTGCTTAGCTTTAAGCCCTGAGGAATAGTGTAGACTGCACGGAGCTATTTGTAGTGCAGTTTGCACTATTCCGAAAGGCTTGAAGCTAATTAACGAGCATTGTGCCTCTTTTTTATCTTTAGTAACTTATTACAACTCCGGACTTCTTGTGTTACGGCAAAAACTGGACGCACTACGTGTACAAACTGAACAATCTCTTTCGAAGTATTAGGGTTTCTGACGAGAACTCATCTGTTACATGGGCACTTCATTTTTTTAAACTTATTACAACTCCAGACTTTTTTGCGTTCCGTACACACCATTCAAAGCAACGTCATCAATTTCCAACACGTTCTGACATCATTTGCTGTTTTTCAGTCATTTGAACTCCAGCCTATTTTTGCATTCAGTATGCATCATTCAAAGCGACGTCATCAATTTCCAACACGTTCTGACATCATTTGCTGTTTTTCAGTCATTTACCGATTTGTTTATAGAGCTAAATGACGGTGAAATTGAAAATCACTACAAAATGAACTCTGAAAATGTTGGAACTTGGCATGGTATCATCATTTCGCCCGCATAGCATGTGCAAAAGAGTAGAGAGGGTCACGGCGAAAACTGGACGCACCTCGTGTACAAACTGGACAATCTCTTTCGGAGTATCAGGGTTTCGGACGAGAACTCATCTGTTACACGGGCACTTCAATGTTTTTTAAACTTATTTGAACTCCAGCCTATTTTTGCGTTCAGTATGCATCATTCAAAGCGACGTCATCAATTTCCAACACGTTCTGACATCATTTGCTGTTTTTCAGTCATTTACTGATTTGTTTAGGGAGCTAAATGACGGTGAAATTGAAAATCACTACAAAATGAACTCTGAAAATGTTGGAACTTGGCATGGTATCATCATTTCGCCCGCATAGCATGTGCAAAAGAGTAGAGAGGGTCACGGCGAAAACTGGACGCACCTCGTGTACAAACTGGACAATCTCTTTCGGAGTATCAGGGTTTCGGACGAGAACTCATCTGTTACACGGGCACTTCAATGTTTTTTAAACTTATTTGAACTCCAGCCTATTTTTGCGTTCAGTATGCATCATTCAAAGCGACGTCATCAATTTCCAACATGTTCTGACATCATTTGCTGTTTTTCAGTCATTTACCGATTTGTTTAGAGAGCTAAATGACGGTGAAATTGAAAATCACTACAAAATGAACTCTGAAAATGTTGGAACTTGGCATGGTATCATCATTTCGCCCGCATAGCATGTGCAAAAGAGTAGAGAGGGTCACGGCGAAAACTGGACGCACCTCGTGTACAAACTGGACAATCTCTTTCGGAGTATCAGGGTTTCGGACGAGAACTCATCTGTTACACGGGCACTTCAATGTTTTTTAAACTTATTTGAACTCCAGCCTATTTTTGCGTTCAGTATGCATCATTCAAAGCGACGTCATCAATTTCCAACACGTTCTGACATCATTTGCTGTTTTTCAGTCATTTACCGATTTGTTTAGAGAGCTAAATGACGGTGAAATTGAAAATCACTACAAAATGAATAGCAGAAAATAAATAATGCAGAACGGAAAAAAAAACTATATAATTTTGTTTATATTCACAAAGAAACTAAATACAACAAAAAAATTACTCGGAAATAAATAGAAGAAAATTATATAAAAAATTGTTGGGGCGCTGCCCGCTGGGCCTGCCAACCCTTGGGTTTGCAAATACAGGCCCAGAAGGGCTAGCAGGCTCCAACGGGCAGCGCACCAAAGTTAGGCCCAGAAGTCTGCTATAGAGAGGAGTTCGTGACAGCAGCCGCGCCGGGGCTTTTAAACTGGTGCGGGCGCCCCTCGGCTAGCGAGGTGGGACTAAACTTGCCCGCACCGCTCCTGCGCCAGCGCACACCTTTAGTACCGGGTCGTGGCTCCAACCGGTACTAAAGGGGGGCCTTTAGTACCGGTTGGAGCTATGAACCGGTACTAAAGGGCAGTTTCCCGCCCCTTGGCCTGGCGAAAATTGGCCTTTAGTACCGGTTGGTGGCTCCAACCGGTACTAAAGGCCCCTCCTATATATATGGCACTTACGAAAAATTCAGTTTCATGGACCACCACTTTTTCTCCAACTACTTCGCGCGACATCGCCGCCTCCCCCGCCGCGCGCCGTCGCCCCCACCGCCCGTCGTCGCCGTCACCGCCGTCGCCCCCGCCGCCCGTCACCGCCGCCCCGTACCACGTCGCCGTCTCAATCGCGCCGTCGGCCCCGGCCAGCCTGCCTCTCGTCGTCGCGTCGTCCCCGTCGCATCGCCGTCTCGCGCCGCCGCCCCCCGCTCGCACACACACACACACATACACACACAGACACACACACACACACACATTGTTTTTACTTATTTTCTGTTTTCTGTTGTTTAGATTAATGTTAGATAAATTACGTAGATAAGAATGTTACAATGTTAATGTTAGATGAATTATATGGAAAAGATGTTAAATATTAATGTCAATTTTAGATGAATTAGCTAGATATTAATTAGGTATATATATGAGATTTAAACTAGTTGAATTAATATAACTAGTTTATTTTTAGTATGAAAATTAATAGAACAAGTTTATTTTTAGTAAGAAAATTTAGGTATATGAGATTATTTAAACTAGTTGAATTAATATAACTAGTTTATTTTTAGTAAATGCTTAGTTGAACTAGTTGAATTAGTAGAACTAGTTTATTTTTAGTAAGAAAATTTAGGTATATGAGATTTGATGATCTAATTAAAATATTACTATATATATAGTTACTTTATATATTTTAGTAAGAAAATTAATAGAACTAGTTTATTTTTAGTAAATTCTTGGTTGAATTAGTTGAATAAATAGAACTAGTTTATTTTTAGTAAGAAAATTTAGATATCTGAGATTTGATGATCTAATTAAAATATTACTATATGGAACTAGCTACTTTATTTTAGTAAGAAAATTAATAGAACACGTTTATTTTTATTAAATGCTTAGTTGAATTAATAAAACTAGTTGAACTAATAGAATTAGTTGAATTAATAGAACTAGTAAGTGTTCAATGTTTCACCTATATGAACATAGGAAATGTCGTCTGACGACGAAGAAGATTTCATTAAGTGCGAATTCTGTGAAGACCAGCGCGGCCTGTGCGACAGAAATTTCCTTGTTGATGATAGGCGCTTCAGCATCAAGCTGGATGAGACCTTCGAAGTGGATACAGTAAGTCACAACGACAAGTCTTTTTTCGTAATTAAGCATGACTTATATATGCTTCATTTGCTTCAACTTATAATTTTAAATTTTCACTATTCTACTAGCGCATCCCCTGCCATGCAAGAATTTTTGTCTTGGATAAGATAGGTTTCAGTGCTATGGAAACTATGGAGGTAAAGAGAGTTTACCTGAAGACCGAGCATACTGGTTATACTTTCAACGTCAAATTATACAATGCAGACACATACACCTATTTTGAATGCAAAACTTGGCAAGCACTATGCAAGGCTTATGCATTTGAGCCTGATATGGTTATCACCTTTGATATTCGTCCGGAAGATGATATTGAAGGTAATAGAGACATCTGGGTCGATGTGCAGACGCCTCCAGTTCTACCATTATGTGAGTTTCTCAACCATATTTATGTCTTTGATATTGTTTATTCAAAAATAGTTGACAACTATTTTCTATTGACAGCTTATTTCCATTCAAGCAAACATGTCCGGCGCTTGTTAGACAGGACCTACTACTGTCCCGAAGCTGAACTAAACTGCGAGGAGATAAGTCATTATGTTTCATGGCTTGAGGATCTTGATGCTGTTAAGAGAAATCATTTTCCTGAATTTGAAAATCTTAGTACTCAAAATGTGCGACCAATAGTGATCGTATTGAACTACGGTCACATGTATTTAGGAAAGATGGTAAGATTTTTACTATTAGTCCTCAGTGCATCTTTTGCATACATTATTTTTCAAGCTAAACTTTCATTGCTAAGTATATTAATTAGTATACGATGTTCTTCAACAGGGACTCCCGATGACAGTTGTGCCTCAGTGGATCGAGACTAACGGTCGCATGTCAATTGTTAGCTTACGGCCAAGATATCCTACAGTGCACATGAGTGCATTGAGGATTTCTGAAAGCGATGAATGCTTAATAGTGAAAGATTGGAGCAAAATTGTTAACGATCGCAGAGAAGTACTAGGGGGCAGCAATCAGAAGCGCAGCCCACGATTAGGAGACAGGTTCATCTGCATGCTCCAATATGATGAATCAGGAGAGTTATACATGTTCTATGCTATTTTACCTGAGAGAGAGCAGCAGGAGTGATTTAGCTAGTTATCATGCTCTTAGTACTTGTTGTCCTCTCATGCGTGTCCGTGTTCTTCGTCCTGAACTTAATCTCAAAGAGTGATTTGCTTTTGTGGTGTTATGAACGCTTATAATATGATGATGATGATGAGTTATTATATCATTTATGAAAGAAACCGCATATTAGTTTCAACTGGATGGATCCTAGCTAAGTGATCAAGTATATGCCATATCCATATTACTTAGATCACTAAGTGATCAAGTATATGCATATACTTGATCACTTAGTGATCTAAGTAATATGGATATGGCATATACTTGATCACTTGGCTAGGATCCACATGCATCCAGTCGAAACAAATCTGCGGTACTTTCAACTAATGATTTAACAACTCATTATAATGTAAAACAATCACTAAATTAAATTGAAAACACAAAACTAAAGGAAAAATAAAAATTAAAACCAAAACACACCCAAACATTTAGTACCGGTTGGTGTTACCAACCGGTACTAATGTCCTACACGCACCCGGGCCTGGCTCGTGCCACGTGGTGGCACGTTAGCGCCGGTTCATGCCAAACCGGTACTAAAGGGGGGCCTTTAGTCTCCACTCCATAGTGTCGGTTGCAGAACCGGCACTAAAGGCCCTTACGAACCGGTGATAAAGGCCGGTTCTGCACTAGTGTGGGTCTGAATGATCTCCCCTGCTAAGGTGGTGGCTAGTCCTATTTACAGAGGCCCTGGTCCTCTTCCCAAATATTGAGCGGGAAGGGATGCCACAACGGCCAAATTCGCAGGGAGACAACTGGTACAAGTTATCCTGACTAAAGGTGGTTTTCGCCTGCCAAAGGCTCTGGTGGTGACGCCGTCTTGGGCTCCACGGTGACCTCCGTCCTGCTGGTCTTGGTCTCGCTGCACCGAAATGGAAACCTTTGCCTGACGCCTCGGAACTCCTCGTCTGCGCTTGCCTCTTTAGCACCAAAGAGGAAATGAGGACATTGCGCGCGCTGGCACCCGCCTGGCCATGGTCGTCATGGCTTACGTCACGGGAACCTCGTGAGGTGCCCCTTGCCTTGATCTCTTCGCCCCTCGCGAGCCAGCCTGGTGAGGCCACCCCTCAGGAGGTCTTGTGTCGTCCGCCTCGTGAGGCTTGGCCCCTCGCTAGGGTCTTGAGTGTTTGCTGATGAAGATGGGTCGTACGGGGCCGCTGGTGGAGCCACGCCGTGGGCCGCAGGCAGGCAAGTCCGGGGACCCCCGTTCCCAGGACGCCGACAGTATCCTTTTTTCTATCACATCGTTTGTCTATACTGGGCGACGCATTGATATTAGATAGGAAAAGTAAATACCGATATTTTAAATAATAAATACTATTTTTTATTATGGTGCAGGAAAAAATATCACTTTTTTCTGCTGTGCAGGAACAAAATGCCACTATACATGGTAAATAAACAGTGACGGTGGATTTGGAAAACCGGCGGCGCTCCAAGCCCACAAGTGTATTCCCCCGAGCATCTATAAGAGGGTGCCGACCTTAAGAAAGAGTTATGCACCGGCACCTAAGAGAGATTTCCTTCCTGTAGAATACTTTACAATACTTTCAGGATGGCTGGAGAGGTTGGCAAGTGGTTTAGTTTCTTCAAACAGTCTTGGGTTTTAATCCCACTGGTATGAAACACCACTTCATGTACATGGCTTCTTATTATGAAACTCATGGCTAATATTGTTATTCTACATAAACTTCATGGGTGTTTTTATTTCTTGATTGTTTTTCCTTGCACATCCACTGTTTGCTTACCCGACCGACAAGTAGATCCATATGGTTTATATGCTTGCGCATCCATAGATTTGTGTGCGATGTTCAAAAGCAGATCTACTAGTTTTTTATCTTGTAATTAAACTTCGGTTCCGTACATTATAAATACCTTCCTAAATTTGTAAGTAGGCATAGACTTGAAAAGTAGATCTAACCGGTTCTCGTCTTTGATGTTTCAGTTCGTATAATACATATATCCTCACACACGTGTTAGACGTATGCTACCTCTTTCCTTAGATAGTGTTGAAAACTAGATCTATAAAGTTTTCATCTTGTAATTAAGATTGCTCTCCGTACAGTACGGATATCCCCCACGTGTGTATTAGGCGTCGAATCAAAAAGTAAATAGTTTTCTTCCTGTGATTAGAAATCTGTTCCATACAATATAGATATCCTTCCACGTGTGTAAGGCGTGAACTCCAAAGTAGTTCTACATAGTTTTCATCATTATATAGTTATACTTATGATCCGTACAACACGGATATCCCCACATGTGTGAGGCAAAGCCCACTATTGACATAACTACCAGAAGAACTCTCTTTTGTCGTATGCTCATATATCACTCTTCATGACATTGTATTAGACATATCGATGGAATGTCACGACAAATGTTGTAGTCAGGTGAGTGTAAAGACCCCGAATATTGCCTCACCACTTGCATCTATTAGTGGAATGTCACGCCAAACGATACCGCTAGATTATTGGAAATGCTGGGAATCTTGAGTTATTGCTTACATGCCGATGGATTGACACAACGAATATCGAAAGAATGTCATGACAAATGTTACCGTTAGATGAGTTGAAACACGGTGCAGCAAAAAAGAACATTTTAAATCATAATAACCATGCAGTAGTTTATTTTATTTTTTACTCATTGGGAGTGTGTTTGATGTCACGCAGATTATTGCCCATGGAGTGATCGTGGTTACAGTGGTTCTCGCGTACTCTTCCGTCTCCTCCCACATAAATGATGCCACGTGCAGCGCCGCCACGAACGACGTGGAGGTGTCGTTGGCGCACATTGCTGCCGGCATACAGTCTCTCATGGAAGCCAACCACTCCGCCGCCATCGTCGCGCTGTCTTTGCAGATCCCCAGCAACAAATCATCTCATTTCCAACACGTAATTTACCGACCATCCCTGTAATTTACCGACCATCGATCCCTGTGGTTTAACTGTGCCTTCTTCTTTTTGCAATCGTAACTAATTTCAGCACCTATGTGCACATCCTTTTTTGAACCACAATTACTTTCTTTAAATAACAATCTTAAACCACCACCCAGGCCGACGTGGTAACTGCTTATTACGTATGATTTTATTTGATTTGCTGTATAAATGTGCGCATTGATATGTATACATACGCATGCATATACACAAACAAATAAGTATCCTTTTGCATGTATATTAATTCTATGTATATGGGAGAAATATGACACGTCCAAATACATTCAATTTCACCACTGAATTACTCATGTCTACATATATGTTTTTGTGTTGACCTGACAGGTGGGACCATATATGTTCATGGCGTTGGCCATGCAGCAGCAGGTGGCCGAGATGTCATGCACCAGCGTGAACGGCACCACGTTGACATACTACCGCGCCGAGAACGGTCAGCAGACAGCGAAGCTCGTGAGCCAACGCGGCAAATGGTACACGGACCGCCGTCTCACCGGCCGCCCCGTCCCAGCAACGAGGCCAGAGCACCTGCCCAACGCGACACAGCTCCTCGCCGCCGCCAACAGCGGCTCGCCCTCGGCGCTCCGAACCGGGTGGGTCCACTCCCGCGTCCAGGTGATGGTCTTCTCCGGCTCTCCGCGCCGGTCGGCCAGACCGCCGTGGTCTCCGCCGCCGTCCCAGTCGACGTCCTGACGATCACTAACCTGGGCACCGCGGCCGCTCCGGCCGCGGACACTTACTACGCGATCACCGACAAGCGCAGCGGCGCGGCGATGGTATATAAGCCTTTGGTCGGTGGGAGGCCCGGCCACGACGCGGAGCTGATGAAGACCTTGTTCTCGGATACCAACTGCACCGCGTCCGCCATTGACAAGCCCGATATCGTGCTCCACAGCGTCGGGTCGGACCAAGTTGCGTGCACGAGCTTCGACCTCTCCGGAGTGAACCTGGTAACACCCTGTCCATCTAGCATCGATCACAAGCCATCATCCATATGAGTACTAAATTTAAGCTTATAATTAACTAATGACACCACATCATAGAACGTGCATTAAGGTGGCAAGTGTCAGCGAGATATTCAGAGCAAATGTCATCAACTTCTCAAGATGAAAAAGTTACGTAAAAGCTCAAAAGTTTCCAATGTTAAATTTAGGGTTTGGAAACTGCCCGACACCTAATACGGGTGTGGCTATCTCATATATATAAAGGGATACACGAAGTGTACAACACAATATACAAGACATATACAGAAGCCAGATATAAATACAGTCTAACACCTTCTCTCAATCTTAACTATGTCCTAAGATACAGAGCAAGTTAAGATCGCGCCAACAACCTGCAAACTAAGGTTGTGCAAGAGGCTTCGTGAAGATGTCAGCAAGTTAATCTTTGGAGGAGATGAACTTGATATGAAAAAGTTTCTGTGCAACATGTTCCCTCACAAAGTGATACTCAACTTCGATGTGCTTGGTACGAGCATGGAAAACTGGATTAGATGAAAGATACGTCGCACCAATGTTATCATACCAAAGAACCGGTGGCTGCTCTTGAGAGACTCCCAACTCTCTCAACAGAGACTGTACCCAAATAAGCTCAGCCGTGGCATTGGCAACCGCCTTGTACTCTGCTTCAGTACTACTCCAAGATACGGTGGCCTGCATGCGTGCACTCCAGGCGATCAAGTTGCGCCCAAAGAAGACAGCATAGCCCCCCGTTGATGCTGCATATACCCCCTTGTTGCTACCTAACCATGGTGCAGGTACTGGGCGCGGAGCACGCCTCGAGCTTCTGGATGAGGAGCAGGCCGTGTCCCCTCGGATGTCCGCCGAGCCCGCTCGCGACGTCCCTCCGACCCCTGGCCTACCGATAGGCTGGCCGAGCCTGGCACTACAGGGCTTCCCGACGCGCCGGCCGAGCCGGCGTCCCCACTCGCGTCAGACGAACGGGCATCCACTCCTTCCTCGCCCGGTCGGTCGCCTGGTGTGACTGGTTCTGCATCTGGGGAGCAGTCTACGTCGTCATCGTCATCTTCATCAACTCCGTCTCCGCCGCCACCTCCGCCGCCACCTCCGCCGCCTGTCGCTGTTCTGCGTCCTCGTACACGCAGTCAGAGTGGTATTGTTCGGCCGAAGGAGCGCACTGACGGCACGGTTGCGTGGATTGCGGCGTGTATGGCAATGACAGATGCTGACCCCACTGCCGAGCCTCGGCATTTTTAGGCGGCTCTCCGGATTCCTCATTGGCGCAGTGCGATGGAGCAGGAGTTTTAGGCACTACAGAGGAATGATACTTGGCGCTTGGTTCCTCCTGTGTCTGGTGTCAACATCATTGACTCCAAGTGGGTGTTTAAGGTAAAGAAGCATGTTGATGGTTCTATTGAGCGATACAAGGCACGGTTGCTGGCCAAAGGGTTTAAACAGCGGTATGGTCTTGATTATGAGGATACCTTCAGTCCAGTTGTGAAGCCTACCACCATTCGTCTGCTTCTGTCCTTGGCTGTTGCCAAAGGGTGGTCTCTGCGTCAGCTTGATGTTCAGAATGCTTTTCTCCATGGGGTTTTGGAGGAAGAGGTTTACATGCGGCAACCTCCAGGTTTTGTTGATCCTTCTCGTCCACATCATTTGTGTCGTCTTGTTAAGGCGCTTTATGGACTTAAGCAGGCTCCTCGTGCATGGCATGCCCGACTTGGCTCGGTTCTTCGCCGTCTTGGAATTGATCCGTCCACTGCTGACACGTCTCTGTTCATGTTCCATCGTCCTGAGGTTACTATGTACCTGTTGGTTTATGTTGATGACATTATTCTTATCAGCTCCTCAGTGACTGCCGCTGATCGTCTGCTGTCTGCTCTGGGTGGTCGTTTTGCTGTCAAGGATCTGGGTGCTCTCCATTACTTCCTTGGTTTGGAGGTTTCACGGTCCCCTGTTGGCCTGACTGTCACTCAGCATAAGTATTCCTTGGACTTACTACGACGTGCTGGTATCTTGCAGTGCAAGCATGCTACCACCCCTATGCCTGCGACTGATCGGTTATCAGCCTTGGATGGTGCCTTGCTTCCTTCAGATGATGCTACAGAGTACCGCAGTATTGTTGGTGGCTTGTAGTACTTGACTATCACATGGCCGGACATCTTCTATGTGGTAAACCGTGTGTGCCAGTATCTTCATGCTCCTCGGACTTCACACTAGTCAGCTGTGAAGCGTATCCTGTGTTATCTCTCTCATACTATCTCCTATGGCTTGCATCTTCGGTCTACCTCCTCGAATGCTCTCTCAGCGTGCTCTGATACCATGTTAAACTTAGGGTTTGGGAAACTGCCCGACACCCAATACGGGTGTGGCTATCTCATATATAAAAAGGGGTACACGAAGTGTACAACACAATATACAAGACATATACAGAAACCAGATATAAATACAGTCTAACATCCAAATCAATCACAAGCCATCCATACATGCTTATCTGACATAATTGCTTTGCAGTTTTGTGAAGAACTAATCTCCGCATGCAATATACCGTTCATGTTTGTTGTTTATATATGTATTTAAGCAACTGACAGTTGTTAGGGTTTAGGAGCACGCAATAATCTACGGGTGTGTTTCTTCTTTTCTCCAGGGAGTCTGGCTAGTGCTCAACAAGTGGAGCGGGGCAACCAAGGTCTGACAGATCGGGGTCGCTGTCATGTGCATCGTGTGTGCAGTCACGATAGTGGCGACGGTGGTGTGCTTCCTCATGGCGCGGGTGTTGTGGAGGGTCGGGGCGCGGGAGGTCGCGCTAGAGGCCGACCTAGTGCAACAGAAGGAAGCACTCCAGCAAACGGAGCGCAACAGCATGCACAAGAGCAATGCCTTCGCCCGCGCTAGCCACGACATCCGCTCCTCGCTCGCTGCTGTCGTCGGACTCATCGAGATCTCCTGGTCGGAGGCCCGTGACAACACCAACCTCATCTATAACCTCAACCAGATGAACGTCGGCACCAACAAGCTCTTTGGTTAGTCCATAACCATGACCCTACTTACCATGCACACATATCATTCCCATGTATAGTAGGCGCTACGTACCATTTAGTACTAGATCCTCACCGTATCATTATGTCTATATCACATCTAGATGTGAGATAATACCTCACATCTAAATATGATGTCATCAATTGTTTGTGGCCCCTTTGTTTGTTGGGTGTGACTATATAACATTAGGAAAAAAAACGTGGTTCTCTTATTTGTTTTCTTTTCCGACTGGAGTGTCACAGGCAAAAATGAGTGCATCGCATAGGCATTGAATACACGACGTCATACTGTGGAACGCCAAGTCCTACCAGTCCATCTGCCAGCTGCCGTTGACACTAAGGAAAAAAAAATTTGGAAAAGGTGACACTAAGGAATTGGAAAACTTTTAAGAAGATAGAACAGCGTACAGACTAGAAAACATGCTTGAAAATTTTATGAGACCTTTTTTTACAGAGTGCGGGTTTTTTTTAAATGTCCAATATTCTTTATAACACAAAAAAATTTAAATTTTGAAAAATATTTTTCAAATGTGAATAAATTTTTCAATTCTTATATTTTTTAAATAAGAATAAAATTTGGCATTCCGAACAATTTATTTTCAAACAAATTTTGAAAACAATGACAATTTTTAAAAATTCGTAAAAAGTTTTTAGAGTGTCGACACTTTTGAAACTTCCAATTTTTTTTTGAAAAACACGAATAAATTATTCTATTTTTATTTTAATAACAAGTTTTCAATAAAAAGTTGTTTGCACCATTTAAAAATGTTCATGCATTTTAAAAGAATGTTTGTGATGTTTAAAAAAATGTTATACAATGGAAAAACACTGCACCATTTGAAAAAATATGTGTGACAATCTATTAAAAGAAACTTGATGCATTCAAAAAAATCACAACATTTTCTAGAAAGGAATTTATGCAATGTAAAATCAATGTTCGCATAATTTTTTAAAGAAGTTTCATAGTATTTGAAAAGTGATTAGTAGTAATTTGAAAAATGTTTACCATGTATTCTATAAAAGGCTCGGGCCTGTATTTGAAAAAAATATTCTTCATGTATTTAAAAAATGTTCAATGTGTGTTAAAAAATATTCCCGTGTATACAAAAAATATACATTGTGTATGACAAAAAAGTGGGTATGTCTTTGCCAAACAAATACAACTATATAGGGGTACTGGTGAAGGAAATATGCCCTAGAGGCAATAATAAAGTTGTTATTTATATTTCCTTGTATCATGCTAAATGTTTATTATTCATGCTAGAATTGTATTAACCGGAAACTTAGTACATGTGTGAATACATAGACAAAACAGAGTGTCCCTAGTATGCCTCTACTTGACCGGCTCGTTAATCAAAGATGGTTAAGTTTCCTAACCATAGACATGTGTTGTCATTTAATGAACGGGATCACATCATTAGAGAATGATGTGATGGACAAGACCCATCCGTTAGCTTAGCATTATGATCGTTTAGTTGTATTGCTATTGCTTTCTTCATGACTTATACATATTCCTCTAACTATTAGATTGTGCAACTCCCGAATACCGTAGGAACACCTTGTGTGCTATCAAACGTCACAACGTAACTGGATGATTATAAAGATGCTCTACAGGTGTCTCCAAAGGTGTTTGTTGAGTTGGCATAGATCAAGATTAGGATTTGTCACTCCGTGTATCGGAGAGGTATCCCTGGGCCCTCTCAGTAATGCACATCACTATAAGCCTTGCAAGCAATGTGACTAATGAGTTAGTTGCGGGATGATGCATTACGGAACGAGTAAAGAAACTTGTCGGTAACGAGATTGACCTAGGTATGATGATATCGATGATCGAATCTCGGGCAAGTAACATACCAATGACAAAGGGAATAACGTATGTTGTTATGCGGTTTGACCGATAAAGATCTTCGTAGAATATGTGGGAACCAATATGAGCATCCATGTTCTGCTATTGGTTATTGACCGGAGATGTGTCTTGGTCATGTCTACATAGTTCTCGAACCCGTAGGGTCCGCACGCTTAACGTTCGATGACGATTTGTATTATGAGTTATGTGTTTTGGTGACCGAAGTTTGTTCGGAGTCCCGGATGAGATCACGGACATGACGAGCAGTCTCGAATTGGTCGAGAGGTAAAGATTGATATATTGGAAGGTTATATACGGACACCAGAATGGTTCCAAAGAGGTTCGGGGATTTTTCAGAGTACCGGGAGGTTACCGGAACCCCCGGGAAAGTTAATGGGCCTCATGGGCCTTAGTGGAGAAGAGGAGGCAGGCCACAGGAGGTGGCGCGCGCCTCCCCCTTGCTCAATCCGAATTGGACAAGGGGTGGGGGCGCGGCCCCCCTTTCCTTCTCCTTCTCCCCCCTTTCCCCTTTCCCCCTCTCTGTTGGAAGGAAGGGGGGAATCCTACTAGGAGTGGAGTCCTAGTAGGACTCCCCCCCCTTTGGCGCGCCTCCTCCTGGTCGGCCACCTCCTCCCCCTCTCCTTTATATACGGGGGCGGGGGGCACCCCAAAGGCACATCAATTGTTCTCTTAGCCGTGTGCGGTGCCCCCTCCACAGTTTACTCCTCCGATCATAGTGTCGTAGTGCTAAGGCGAAGCCCTGCGCGGATCACATCACCATCACCGTCACCATGCCGTCGTGCTGACGGAACTCTCCCTCGACCCTCTGCTGGATCAAGAGTTCGAGGGACGTCATCGAGCTAAACGTGTGCTGAACACGGAGGTGACGTACGTTCGGTACTTGGATCGGTTGGATCGTGAAGACATTCGACTACATCAACCGCGTTAACATAACGCTTCCGCTTTCGGTCTACGAGGGTACGTGGACACACTCTCCCCCTCTCGTTGCTATGCATCTCCTAGATAGATCTTGCGTGATCATAGGAAAAATTTGAAATTGCATGCTACGTTCCCCTACAGTGGCATTCGAGCCAGGTCTATGAGTAGATGATATGCACGAGTAGAACACAAAGAGTTGTGGGAGATAATAGTCATACTGCTTACCACCAACGTCTTACTTTGATTCAGCGGTATTGTTGGATGAAGCGGCCCGGACCAACATTACATGACCACGTTCATGAGACCGGTTCTACCGACGTGCTTTGCACACATGTGGCTGGCGGGTGTCTGTTTCTCCAACTTTAGTTGAATCAATTTTGACTACAGCCGGTCCTTGTTGAAGGTTAAAACAGCACACTTGACAAAAAATCGTTGTGGTTTTGATGCGTAGGTAAGAACGGTTCTTGCTAGAAGCCCGTAGCAGTCACGTAAAACTTGCAACAACAAAGTAGTGGACGTCTAACTTGTTTTTGCAGGGCATGTTGTGATGTGATATGGTCAAGACGTGATGAGATATAAATTGTTGTATGGGATGATCATGTTTTGTAGAAGTTATCGGTAATGGCAGGAGCCTTATGGTTGTCGCTTTATTGTATGAAATGCAATCGCCATGTAATTGCTTTACTTTATCACTAAGCGGTAGCGATAGTCGTAGAAGCAATGGTTGGCGAGACAACAACAACAACAACGCTACGATGGAGATCAACGTGTCAAGCCGGTTTCGATTGAGATCATGGCGGTGCTTTGGAGATGGAGATCAAAGGCACAAGATGATGATGGCCATATCATGTCACATATTTTGATTACATGTGATGTTTATCTTTTATGCATCTTATTTTGCTTAGTACGGCGGTAGCATTATAAGATGATCCCTCACTAAATTTCAAGGTATAAGTGTTCTCCCCAAGTATGCACCGTTGCTACAGTTCGTCGTGCCGAGACACCACGTGATGATCGGGTGTGATAAGCTCTATGTTCACATACAACGGGTGCAAGCCAGTTTTGCACATGCAGAATACTCGGGTTAAACTTGACGAGCCTAGCATATGCAGATATGGCCTCGGAACACTGAGACCGAAAGGTCGAACGTGAATCATATAGTAGATATGATCAACACAGAGATGTTCACCATTGAAAACTACTCCATCTCACATGATGATCGAACATGGTTTAGTTGATATGGATCATGTGATCATTTAGATGACTAGAGGGATGTCTATCTAAGTGGGAGTTCCTAAGTAATATGATTAATTGAACTTTAATTTATCATGAACTTAGTCCTGATAGTTTTTGCATATCTATGTTGTTGTAGATCAATGGCCCGTGCTACCGTTCCCTTGAATTTTAATGCGTTCCTAGAGAAATCTAAGTTGAAAGATGATGGTAGCAACTACACGGACTGGGTCCGTAACTTGAGGATTATCCTCATTGCTGCATAGAAGAATTACGTCCTGGAAGCACCGCTAGGTGCGAGACCCACTGCAGGAGCAACTCCGGACGTTATGAACATCTGGCAGAGCAAAGTTGATGACTACTCGATAGTTCAGTGTGCCATGCTTTACGGCTTACAATCGGGACTTCAAAGACGTTTTGAACGTCATGGAGCATATGAGATGTTCCAGGAGTTGAAGTTAATATTTCAAGCAAATGCCCGAGTTGAGAGATATGAAGTCTCCAACAAGTTCTATAGCTGCAAGATGGAGGAGAATAGTTCTGTCAGTGAACACATACTCAGAATGTATGGGTACCATAACCACTTGACTCAGCTGGGAGTTAATCTTCCTGATGATAGTGTCATTGACAGAGTTCTTCAATCACTGCCACCAAGCTATAAAGGCTTCGTGATGAACTATAATATGCAAGGGATGGAAAAGACAATTCCCGAGCTCTTCGCAATGCTAAAGGTTGCAAAGGTAGAAATCAAGAAGGAGCATCAAGTGTTGATAGTTAACAAGACCACTAGTTTCAAGAAAAAGGGCAAAGGGAAGAAGGGGGACTTCAAGAAGAATAGCAAGCAAGTTGCTGCTCCCGGGAAGAAGCCCAAGTCTGGACCTAAGCCTGAAACTGAGTGCTTCTACTGCAAAGGGACTGGTCACTGGAAGCGGAACTGCACCAAGTATTTGGCGAATAAGAAGGATGGCAAAGTGAAAGGTATATTTGATATACATGTTATTGATGTGTACCTTACTAATGCTCATAGTAGCGCCTGGGTATTTGATACTAGTTTTGTTGCTCATATTTGCAACTCGAAACAGGGGCTACAGATTAAACGAAGAATGGCTAAGGACGAGGTGACGATGCGTGTGGGAAATGGTTCCAAAGTCGATGTGATCGCCGTCGGCACGCTACCACTACATCTACCTTCGGGATTAGTTTTAGACCTAAATAGTTGTTATTTGGTGCCATCATTGAGCATGAACATTATATCTGGATCTTGTTTGATGCGAGACGGTTATTCATTTAAATCAGAGAACAACGGTTGTTCTATTTATATGAGTAATATCTTTTATGGTCATGCACCCTTGATGAGTGGTCTATTTTTGTTGAATCTCGATTGTAGTGATACACATATTCATAATATTGAAGCCAAAAGATACAAAGTTAATAATGATAGTGCAACTTATTTGTGGCATTGTCGTTTAGGTCATATTGGTGTAAAGCGCATGAAGAAACTCCATGTTGATGGGCTTTTGGAATCACTTGATTATGAATCACTTGATGCTTGCGAACCATGCCTCATGGGCAAGATGACTAAGACTCCGTTCTCCGAAACAATGGAGCAAGCAACTGACTTATTGGAAATAATACATACTGATGTATGCGGTCCGATGAGTGTTGAGGCTCGCGGCAGGTATCGTTATTTTCTTACCTTCACAGATGATTTGAGCAGATATGGGTATATCTACTTAATGAAACATAAGTCTGAAACATTTGAAAAGTTCAAAGAATTTCAGAGTGAAGTGGAAAATCATCGTAACAAGAAAATGAAGTTTCTACGATCTGATCGTGGAGGTGAATATTTGAGTTATGAGTTTGGTCTTCATTTGAAACAATCTGGAATAGTTTCGCAACTCATGCCACCTGGAACACCACAGCGTAATGGTGTGTCCGAACGTCGTAACCGTACTTTATTAGATATGGTGCGATCTATGATGTCTCTTACCGATTTACCACTATCGTTTTGGGGTTATGCTTTAGAGACGGCTGCATTCACGTTAAATAGGGCACCATCTAAATCCGTTGAGACGACACCGTATGAACTGTGGTTTGGCAAGAAACCTAAGCTGTTGTTTCTTAAAGTTTGGGGCTTTGATGCTTATGTGAAAAAGCTTCAACCTGATAAGCTCGAACACAAATCAGAGAAATGTGTCTTCATAGGATACCCAAAGGAAACTGTTGGGTACACCTTATATCACAGATCCGAAGGCAAGATATTCGTTCCTAAGAATGGATCCTTTCTAGAGAAGGAGTTTCTCTCGAAAGAAGTGAGTGGGAGGAAAGTAGAACTTGATGAGGTAATTGTACCTTCTCCTGAATTGGAAGGTAGTTCATCACTGAAATCAGTTACAATGATTCCTACACCAATTAGTGAGGAAGCTAATGATGATGATCATGAAACTTCAGATCAAGTTACTACCGAACCTCGTAGGTCAACCAGAGTACGGTCCGCACCAGAGTGGTACGGTAATCCTATTTTGGAAGTCATGTTCTAGACCATGACGAACCTACGAACTATGAGGAAGCGATGATGAGCCCAGGTTCCGTGAAATGGCTTGAGGCCATGAAATCTGAGATGGGATCCATGTATGAGAACAAAGTGTGGACTTTGGTTGACTTGCCCGATCATCGACAAGCCATAGAGAATAAATGGATCTTCAAGAAGAAGACTGACGCTTACGGTAATGTTACTGTCTACAAAGCTCGACTTGTTGCGAAAGCTTTTCGACAAGTTCTAGGGGTTGACTACGATGAGACCTTCTCACCCGTAGCAATACTTAAGTCTGTCTGAATCATGTTAGCAATTGCCGCATTTTATGATTATGAAATTTGGCAAATGGATGTCAAAACTGCATTCCTATGGATTTCTTAAAGAAGAGTTGTATATGATGCAACCAGAAGGTTTTGTCGATCCTAAAGGTGCTAACAAAGTGTGCAAGCTCCAGCGATCCATTTATGGACTTGTGCAAGCCTCTCAGAGTTTGAATATACGCTTTGATAGTGTGATCAAAGCATATGGTTTTATACAGACTTTTGGAGAAGCCTGTACTTACAAGAAAGTGAGTGGGAGCTCTGTAGCATTTCTAATATTATATGTGGATGACATATTATTGACTGGAAATGGTATAGAATTTCTGGATAGCATAAAAGGATACTTGAATAAGAATTTTTCAATGAAAGACCTCAGTGAAGATGCTTATATATTGGGCATCAAGATCTATAGAGATAGATCAAGACGCTTAATTGGACTTTCACAAAGCACATACCTTCATAAAGTTTTAAAGAAGTTCAAAATGGATCAGTCAAAGAAAGGGTTCTTTCATGTGTTACAAGGTGTGAAATTGAGTCAGACTCAATGCCCGACCATTGCAGAAGATAGAGAGAAAATGTAAGTCATTCCCTATGCCTCAGCCATAGGTTCTATCATGTATGCAATGCTGTGTACCAGACCTGATGTGTGCCTTGCTATAAGTTTAGCAGGGAGGTACCAAAGTAATCCAGGAGTGGATCACTGGACAGCGGTCAAGAACATCCTGAAATACCTGAAAAGGACTAAGGATATGTTTCTCGTTTATGGAGGTGACAAAGAGCTTGTCGTAAATGGTTACATCGATGCAAGCTTTGACACTGATCCGGATGACTCTAAGTCACAAACTGGATACGTATTTATATTGAATGGTGGAGCTGTCAGTTGGTGCAGTTCCAAGTAGAGCGTCGTGGCGGGATCTACGTGTGAAGCGGAGTACATAGCTGCTTCGGAAGTAGCAAATGAAGGAGTCTGGATGAAGGAGTTCATATCCGATCTAGGTGTAATACCTAGTGCATTGGCTCCAATGAAAATCTTTTGTGACAATACTAGAGCAATTGCCTTGGCGAAGGAATCCGGATTTCACAAGAGAACCAAACACATCAAGAGATGCTTCAATTCCATCCGCGATCAAGTCAAGGAGGGAGACATAGAGATTTGCAAAATACATATGGATTTGAATGTTGCAGACCCGTTGACTAAGCCTCTTCCACGAGCAAAACATGATCAGCACCAAGACTCCATGGGTGTTAGAATCATTACTATGTAATCTAGATTATTGACTCTAGTGCAAGTGGGACACTGAAGGATGCCCTAGAGGATATAATAAAGTTGTTATTTATATTTCCTTATATCATGATAAATGTTTATTATTCATGCTAGAATTGTATTAACTGGAAACTTAGTACATGTGTGAATACATAGACAAACAGTGTCCCTAGTATGCCTCTACTTGACTAGCTCGTTAATCAAAGATGGTTAAGTTTCCTAACCATAGACATGTGTTGTCAATTGATGAACGGGATCACATCATTAGAGAATGATGTGATGGACAAGACCCATCCGTTAGCTTAGCATTATGATTGTTTAGTTTTATTGCTATTGCTTTCTTCATGACTTATACATATTCCTCTAATATGAGATTTGCAACTCGCGAATACCGGAGGAACACCTTGTGTGCTATCAAACGTCACAACGTAACTGCGTGATTATAAAGATGCTCTACAAGTGTCTCCAAAGGTGTTTGTTGAGTTGTCATAGATCAAGATTAGGATTTGTCACTCTGTGTATCGGAGAGGTATATCTGGGCCCTCTCGGTAATGCACATCACTATAAGCCTTGCAAGCAATGTGACTAATGAGTTAGTTGCGGGATGACGCATTACGGAACGAGTAAAGAGACTTGCCGGTAATAAGATTGAACTAGGTATGATGATACCGACGATCGAATCTCGGGCAAGTAACATACCGATGACAAAGGGAATAATGTATGTTATTATGCGGTTTGACCGATAAAGATCTTCGTAGAATATGTGGGAACCAATATGAGCATCCAGGTTCCGCTATTGGTTATTGACCGGAGATGTGTCTCGTTCATGTCTACATAGTTCTCGAACCTGTAGGGTCCGCACGCTTAACGTTTGGTGATGATTTGTATTATGAGTTATGTGTTTTGGTGACCGAAGTTTGTTTGGAGTCCCGGATGAGATCACGGACATGACGAGGAGTCTCGAATTGGTCGAGAGGTAAAGATTGATATATTGGAAGGTTATATACGGACACCGGAATGGTTCTGAAGAGGTTCGGGGATTTTTCGGAGTGCCGGGAGGTTGCCGGACCCCCGGGAAAGTTAATGGGCCTCATGGGCCTTAGTGGAGAAGAGGAGGCAGGCCACAGGAGGTGGCGCGCGCCTCCCCCTTGCCCAATCCAAATTGGAGAAGGGGTGGGGGCGCGGCCCCCATTTTCCATCTCCTTCTCCCCCCTTTCCCCTTTCCCCCTCTCCGTTGGAAGGAAGGGGGGTCGAATCCTACTAGGAGTGGAGTCCTAGTAGGACTCCGCCCCCTTTGGTGCGCCTCCTCCTGGCCGGCCACCTCCTCCCTCTCTCCTTTATATACGGGGGCGGGGGCACCCCAAAGGCACATCAATTGTTCTCTTAGCCATGTGCGGTGCCCCCCTCCACAGTTTACTCCTCCGGTCATAGCGTCGTAGTGCTTAGGCAAAGCCCTGCGCGGATCACATCACCATCACCACACCGTCGTGCTGACGGAACTCTCCCTCGACCCTTTGCTGGATCAAGAGTTCGAGGGACGTCATCGAGCTGAACATGTGCTGAACACGGAGGTGTCGTACGTTCGGTACTTGGATTGGTTGGATCGTGAAGATGTTCGACTACATCAATCACGTTAACATAACGCTTCCGCTTTCGGTCTACAAGGGTACGTGGACACACTCTCCCCCTCTCGTTGCTATGCATCTCCTAGATAGATCTTGCGTGATTGTAGGAAATTTTTTGAAATTGCATGCTGCGTTCCCCTACAACTGGGTTGGGAACGGGTTGCATTCCGAGAGTGGACATGCAACTATATCGGGCCTGAGTTGCATGTTTGGCCAGTACATGCAACTGGGTCAGGTGGTTTACATTTTGGGGTTGGACATGGAACTAGATAGGGGTCGGGGCAAGTTGCGTGTTGAAAAACAAAGCACAAGCCTAGTTGTGAGTCAAAAGGGTGGGATTGCAACATGGAGAACTATGAGTTAAGCTGCAAGTTGAGGGTGGAGTTACAACTAGGACAACTACAAATTATGAGACCAGTTGCGATTCAAGGGTTGACTTGCAACTGGGATAAAAACAAACTACGGTTCCAGTTGTGAGTCAAGGATGGACTTGCAACTAGGATGATAAACAAAGACACAGGCCCAGTTGTGAGTCAAGGGTGGACTTGCAACTAGGATACATAAACTACGTTCCTAGTTGCGAGTCGAGAGTGAACTTGTAACTAATACAAGTAGACAAAACAATGATATGACTTGAGAGTTGAGGGTGACCTTGCAACTGGGATGGAAAACAAAACACATCCCAGTTGCCAGTCAAGGATGGACTTGCAACTCAGACAACAACAAACTATGGGCCCAATTGTAAGTCGAAAGTGGACTCACAACTAGGACAACAACAAACTATGATCCCAGTTGTGAGTCGAGGATGGACATGCAATTAAGACAACTACAAAAACAATGAGCCCAATTGTGAGTCAAGGGTCGACTTGCAACAGGGATGAAACAAACTACGACCATAGTTGTGAGTCAAGGGTGGACTTGCAACTGGGATGAAAATTAAAAAACACATGCCTAGTTGCGAGTCGAGGGTGGGCCCGCAAGTGGGAGAACTACGAGCTGAGTTGCGAGTTGAGGATGGATTTACAACTAGGACAACTACAAACTATAAGACCGGTTGCGAGTCAAGTGTTGACTTGCAAATGGGATAAAATTAAACTACGGTTCCAGTTGTGAGTCAAAGATGGACTTGCAACTAGGATGAAAGACAAAAACACAGGCCCAGTTGTGGGTCAAGGGTGGGCTTGCAACTAGGATAACACACACTACGTTCCTAATTGCGAGTCGAGGGTGGACTTGTAACTGAGAGAAGTATATAAAACAATTATACGAGTTGCAAGTGATGGGTGGGCATGCAACTGAGATGAAAATAACACATCCTAGTTGCGAGTCGAGGGTGGACTTGCAAGTGGGACAAGAACAAACTATGGGCCCGGTTGCGAGTGGAGGGTGGACTTGCAACTGGGATAACACAAAACTATGACCCCACTTGCGAGTCGAGGCTGGACTTGCAATTAAGACAACTACGAAAACAATTTCGAGTCAAGGGTCGATTTACGACTGGGATGAAACAAACTACAACCCTAGTTGCAAGTCAAGGGTGGACTTATTGGAATGAAAAAAACAAAAAACACATGCCTAGTTGCGAGTTCGGGGTGGCCCTGCAAGTGGGAGAACTATGATCTGAGTTGCGAGCTGAAGATGGACTTACAACTGGGACAACTACAAACTATCAGACCAGTTGCGAGTCAAGGGTTGACTTGCAACTGGGATAAAAACAAACTACAGTCCCAGTTGCGAGTCAATGGTGGACTTGTAACTAGGATGCGAGACAAAAACACAAGCCCAGTTGCGAGACAAAAACACAAGCCCAGTTGCGAGTCAACTGGGATAACGAAAGAAAAAATAAAATAAAAGACACAAATAGAAAAAATCAAAAGAAAGAACGGACAGAGATAATAGAGAAAAGACAGAAAAAGTAAAAATGAACAAAAAAAATCATAGTAATATTTAGAAACAAAAACATATTAAAATGCATAGAAAACACAAAAACACTCATAACAAAATGGAAAAAAAATAGGGTCACAATTGAAACACACATTTTCATTTGTATGATGCACAATTACCGTATCACAACTGAAACACACACAAAAAAGGGGCCTGCTTAAAACACAACCAGAACCACGACTAGAATGTCCCTCCGTAGTCACTGATTTGAATATATAGTATTTTCGCTCAATCAAGAAATATTGGATGCTAAAAAAAGAATAAAAAATCACATGGACAGCACGGACAACATCTCGCTGCATCAGCATCCCTTTGCGATCTCTTTAGTTTGCGTGGACAACGATCCATCCCACGTGAAAGCAGGTCCCCTAGAAAAACGTAAAAGCAGGGATCTCCTATGCGCCGCTCGTTGCGGCAAAGAGCTGGCATTTCGCACAGGGCGACTCACCTGGGCCGGCCCATTTCCAGTGTACCAGATGGCAGGCATTAGCTACGTGAAAAAAAAAAAGGAACGCGCGAGAACTGGGATTCGAACACGCGACGGCGGAGTGGTATGCGTACGATCCATCCCACGTGAAAGCAGGTCCCCTAGAAAAACGTAAAAGCAGGGATCTCCTATGCGCCGCTCGTTGCGGCAAAGAGCTGGCATTTCGCACAGGGCGACTCACCTGGGCCGGCCCATTTCCAGTGTACCAGATGGCAGGCATTAGCTACGTGAAAAAAAAAGGAACGCGCGAGAACTGGGATTCGAACACGCGACGGCGGAGTGGTATGCGTACGGTCCTAGGCACTGCGTCAAGTAGTTTCTACTGTCAGATTGGCAACGCGACACTAAAAGAAGTAAACCACAGCGGCAAACTTAAAAACCCGGCAACACAACTCTGTGTGAGGGATCAAACTGGGATCCTCTTTCTAGTGAACAGCGTTGCTAGCCACAATTATTACTTTAACTAGGTGTCTAAAATGGCGGCCCCGTGTATATGAACTATAAGCCACAACCTGATTTTCTTTTCAGAAAAAGGAAAACAAATTAAACAAGAAATGTTTTTAGTTTCTGAACAAATTTATAAAAAGTTGAACGTTTTGTGAAACCCACGCATTTTTTCTAAAAAGGAACAAATTTCAAATGGAGAATATTTTTTAAATGACCAACAAAATTTTGAAAATGCAATTTTTTTGACAAAACAAGAACAAACATTAACAAACCAATTTTTTTAAATCAATTAAAAAATTATGAAAGTGCAAACTTTTTTGAAATTCCCTGAAATATTTCTGAATTCATAAAGACATGGCTTTTTTATTCGTGAACATATTTCATAAGTAAAATTCCCGAACATTATTGTAAAGTAAAAAACAAAATATTAGAATTCTACTTTTTGGGAATTTCCGAACACAATATCAAAATTGGAACATTTCAGAAAAAACGAACAAAATTTAAAATTGTGAACATTTTCTAAAATGGCAAACAAAAGTTTTTAAATGCGAACATTTTTGACAAAATATTTTGGAATGATATTACAAATTTATCAAAATGCGAACATTTTTTGAAATTCCAAACTGTTTAAAATTGGGAACATTTTTTGAACATTTCTGAACATTTTTTGGAAACGCGAACAATTTTCGAATTTGTGAACAAATTTGGAAAAAGGGTCATTTTCTGAAATTGCGAACAATTTTTGAAACATGAATTTTTTTTAATTCTAAAAGGGGAATAGTTTTTGAATATATGATTTTTTTATTAAAAAGGGAACATTTTCTAAATTTCGAAAAACTTATTAAAACCATGAACATTTTTTGAATTTGTGAACAAAGTTTGAAAAACAGGAATATTTTTGGAAAATTCGGAACAAATTTTTTGAAACCGGGATCTTTTTTTAATTTGTGAATTTGTTTTGAAAACGGGAACATTATTTGAATTTGTGAAAAAATTCTGAAAAAACAGGAACATTTTTTCAAATTCGGAAACTAAAAAAGAAACAGAAAAAAGAAAAGGAAAAACGAAAAAGAAGAGAAACTGAAAAAACGAAAACGAAAAAGAAACTGAAAAAATGCCGGTTCAGGAACCTTCTAGAAGGTTCCCAAAACCAGAAAAAAAAACAGGCTGGAAACATCATAGAAGGTTCCAAAAACCGGTGTCTGCTGGAACGTTAAAACGGGCCGGCCCACTCGGTCGCTCGCTCGCACCTCCCCTGTGCGAAGCGACGACAGCTTGCCGCAACGAGCGGCGAGTAGGATTTCGCATAAAAGCAGGCTAGTTTCTCAAAAAAAAGATGTAAAAGAAGGCCGAAAAACAAGCAGGCCCGAGCTAATTTTTTTTAAATAATACATTTTTTAAATTAATTTGTATAAATATTATGCCTATATTTTTATTTTCAAAAATAATACACCATCAGCCTGCTGCAGGCTGACTGGGCCTAGTCGGCCCACCACAGGCCAATTAGTCCTAGTCGGCTAGCTGCGGGCCGACTGGAAGCCAATCGGCCTGTGGTGGTCCGACTAGGTGCATGTGGCCATTTTTCCTTTTCTGTTTTTGGTTTCAGTTGTGGTTTTCTATTTATTCTAGCTATCAAATGAATCTGGTTTGTGTTGAAACTTTTTGCATAAATTACTAGCAATATTAACATGCCACATATAATTTTTTATAATTTTTGGAAAACCACATATTTACAACGGTATTAGATAGCCCCTGGTGAATATAGATAGGGTTTAAATTTATCTACCCAAATTGATTTTTATTTTATTTTTATAGATGTTAAAATATCGAGGAGAATAGTTTAAAATTTTCTGTGAAACAATTTGAGAATACTTTTTTGGCTTATGAAACAATTTGAGAATACTTTTTTGGCTTATGTTCCTCAAATTGTTTCACAAAAATTGTTTAAACCATTCTCCTCAATTTAATATTTATAAAAATAAGAAAAATCCAAATAACTAAATTTAAACCCTATCTATATTCACCAGGAGCTATCAAATACAAATGTAAATATGTGGTTTTCCAAAAATTATGAAAATTTATATGTGGCATGTTAATATTTCTAGTAATTTATGCAAAAAGTTTCAACACAAACCAGATTCATTTGATAGCTAGAATAAATAGAAAACAACAACTAAAATCAAAAACAGAAAAGGAAAAATGGCCACATGCACCAATTAGTCCCAGTCGGCTTGCTGCGGGCCGACTGGAAGCCAATCGGCCTGTGGTGGGCCGACTAGGCCCAGTCAGCCTGCAGCAGGCCGATGGTGTATTATTTTTGAAAATAAAAATATAGGCGTAATATTTATACAAATTAATTAAAAATGTTTTATTAAAAAAAGACTATAAGTATGCGGCCAACGAGGAACGCATCAATACAGACGCAGGACAATCAGACGCGGTCATCGCGATCAAAACAAATCAGATGCGCGACAAGGACAACTGCGACATCAACCCACGCACTAATTCTAAAGACAAAAACATCCAATGGTATATTGCATTTAGATGTGAAATAGCATATCGTAAAAGCGAAGTTTCCTCCAATAATTTGTTTACAATTTTAGGTGTAGAAGTGTGCAAGAACTCAGTTCTACATTTTCAATATTACATTTTCTTATAATTTCTAGAATATTTACGAAATCATTCTCTGTTTGGTAAAGGATTAATATTTTGTATATAAAAAATATTAAAATATAGGATAGTTGAAATGGAGTTATCACATATCACTATGTTAGCGGCCAGTAAACACACCATGTTCTAAAACATTTTTTACTGTCTACTTTGTGGTTAGGAAAATATTTTGCCACATTCACATACCATGTTTATTGTGCCATTTGTTTACGCATAAGCGACAAATTTATTATTCCGGAAAAATGAACTTTACATCATCTATGTGTTTTCAGCTGAGCATATGTTGACTCATCATCCATATATATTTATACATGTCTATGTTACTTTCAGATATACTTAACACAATACTGGACATGGGCAAGTTGGAGTCCGGGAAGATACAGCTAGAAGAGGTAGAGTTCAGGATGGCAGATGTCCTCGAGGAATCCATGGACCTGGCGAACGTCGTTGGAATCCATGGACGTTGCGACTTCTCCGTGCTCCGATGCACTGCCACCGTCGGTGACTGTAAGCGTGTCAAGCAGATCCTCGACAACCTTCTCGGCAACGCCATCAAGTTCACGCACGAAGGCCATGTCATGCTCCGGGCGTGGGCCAACCGCGCCATCATAAGGGGCTCCATGATTAGCACCTCGTCGAGGTTCGCTCCCCGCCGTTGGACCGGTGGGGTCTTCCGTCGACTGCTTGGAAGGAGTGAGAATTGTGCCCGGCGTGTCCTTGAAAATTGATCCCGATTCGATTGAATTTTATTTTGAGGTGGTTGACACTCGCGTGGGGATACCTGAAGAGAAGAGCGAGTCTGTGTTTGAGAACTACGTTCAAGTGAAGGATGGGCATGGTGGCACCAGGCTCGGACTTGGAATTGTGCAATCCTTTGTAAGTGATCTCATCTTTTTCCGTGCATGTTAAAATGCTCTCAAGTGCATGAATGATTTTGTTTACGCTTTTGAATTGCCACTTTCTAAAAATTTATCTAAATTTACACACTCCAAAGTATAAAATTGTATCGGTGGGAGGTTACATATAAATTATAAGAGTGACTTGAGATGAACATGGATATATGTTAGTCCATGCGTAGAAATTTCATTGGATTTCAGAGAAATTTGTAGCACTTGACGCTCTAAAGAAGTTCTTGACTCTCTATCTTTGAAAACGACAGTATATTGTTTACTCATGTTGCCGTTATTTCTTATTTACTTATGATTTTGTTTGTTCATTTTTGTTGGTATATAACGCCTATATTTGTTCATCAGATGGGAAGGAAGATAAGCATCAAGGACAAGGAGCCAAGAGAATCGGGAATGTGCTTCGGCTTCAACGTGTTCCTGAAGGCCAGCGAGAGTCCAGAGGTTGAAGAGGAGCACGAGCAAGGGAGGGCGGTGCCGTCTCTGTTCAGGGAGCCCGCTTGCTTCAAGGGCGCACACTATATCCTCCTCGTCCATGGAGACAAAACCTGCCGAATCCTGCACACATGGATGGAGAGCGTCGGGATGAAGGTCTGGCCTGT
Source organism: Triticum aestivum (assembly GCF_018294505.1). Taxonomy (NCBI): domain Eukaryota; kingdom Viridiplantae; phylum Streptophyta; class Magnoliopsida; order Poales; family Poaceae; genus Triticum; species Triticum aestivum. The sequence continues at coordinate 97,812,279 of NC_057814.1, read as the reverse complement.
CGCAAGCTGCTTGCCCCGGCCATCGACAAGGTGTGCTCCACCTTCAGCGCCTCGCCGTCAAGGCCGTCATCAATGTTGTCGCTTCACAGCGCAGGAGGCGGCGCCACGAATCACTGCTTCAGCTCCAAGGAGATAGTCAGCGACCTGCGGAACAGCAGCGGCATGGCTGGCAACCACGCCGGGCACCTCCACGCCTTCAGCCTACTCGTCGTCGTCGACGTCTCCGCTGGGAGGCTCCATGAGGCCGCCCGCGAGGCGGCAAGCTTGGCGAGGACCAAGCTCCAGGCGCCATGCAGGGTCGTCTGCCTTACGGACATCAAGACCCCCCTCCGAGGATTTGAGGAGGTTTAAGGAGGCGAGCAGCTACGACCTCGAGCTGCGCAAGCCCATCCATGGCTCCTGGCTGCACAAGCTCCTCCAGGTCATGAGGGACCTCCAGGCATCCCATTTCGAGCACCTGCACCCATATCCGTTTGAGATGCCGGCGGCATATCAGACCACTGTGTCGGCGCCCGAGATCGTGCACGCAGTGCCCATGGGACCAGCCAATGTTGGAGACGGCAAGCCACTGGAGGGGATGCGCGTGCTGCTGGTGGACGACACCATGCTTCTGCATAAAATCCATGGGCAGATGCTGAGCGATCTCGAAACAGCCGTGGAGATTGCAGGCGATGGCTCCATGGCTGTGGCCATGTTCACAAAAGCTGTTAACAACGCCTTGCCCTATAACGTGGTCATCATGGATTGACAGGTACGAGTACATTTCTCCAGCATCACCATGCCAAGAATCGGTTAATTTGTTACAGATGATGTGATTTAATAATCTCTGACATTGCTGGCAATTCCATTTTCTTTGTTTCACATGCCGGTGATGAATGGCTATGAGGCGACGAGGCGCATCCGCGAGGAAGAAAGCCGCCACGGCGTCCGCACCCCGATCATCGCACGGACTGGAATTACGCAGAGGAGGGGCTGCAGGAGGCCGTGGAAGCTGAGATGGATCTTCACCTGACAAAGCCGATACCAAAGTCGAAGATCGCAAGGGTTGTTCTTGAGCTCTGCAAACAAGACAATAAGTGATGTTGTTCTGTTCTCGCGAGGATATTTACTTACTTATCGCACATGCATATGGGAATAGTGTATTAGTAATCAAGATCCTTCTCCTGCTGTTTTAGCTGCTGCTGCTGCTGCTGCAGGGTTGTCAATAGACAGACAACTCAGCAGCCGAGCAGAAGGTTAAGCAACAAAGGACATGCCAAAATTAAAAATCTGTGAAATGATTTATGTTTTGACACTTTGTGATCAACCGCCTTTTTTCTGTTTAAACAAAAGTTTCAAGCAAAAATTCCGTGTTACATCCCGAAACAGAACTGAGTGAGCTCTCATCGCATAGTCAGACAGAGACCAAGGGGTTGTTTGGTTCATGCCATGTGCTTCATGCCTGAGACAAAATGATGCCTAATGATAGACTGGATAGGAAAGGATTTTTGCCTCGTCGGGCAAGATGTGCGAGTGTTGTTTGGTTCGATACCTGGCTTGGGACAGACACACAAACATTAAACAATCGACAGAGCAGGCTGAGTTGACAGGTAATGAAGACGTGGGCTATAGAAATATATAGTGGATGTACTCCTAAATATGTTTGCCTAGAACTCAGGCCTCCGTTTTCCTGCGCCTGAGTCAGGCTAATTGACTTGCCTGTGAGGCTGGGTGCTCAGGTCAGGAAGGTGTCTAAAATTTCAGGTCTCCAACTAAACAATGTTCATGCATATTCCAGGGGTTGCAACCAAACAGCCCCAACAACAGTGGTGACCGCCACGCACAGAAAAAGGATAAATCTTGTTCCAAGTCTCAAGAGGCCCCTATATGCGACCCATGTCGGGTTATTCTGTTTCTGCTTTTTGTTTATTTTATTTTTTATTTGGCTTTTTAATCTTTTTATTCATATGTCTCTCTTCTTTCTTTCAAATTTTCAAAATTTTCGTTGATGTTTACTTCTAGAAAACATAGTTATTTTTGGACACAACGTTTTGGCTCTCGGGTGCATCTGCACCCGAGGTGACCCGTAATTCATTTAAAATAGTAAAAAATGAATTCTTTTCGTGATGCTAGATGCTCATGTGTGTGAGTTCCGTGCCAAATTTCGTGGAGTTCGAACATTTCAGTATCTCTCAGTGAAAAACACAAATTTTGGGGCTGTAAGAAAGTTTATTGTCCACTTACTGTTTTGACCTTTTTTTATCATCAGCTCCTCACATGTCCGAACAAGCCGAAAGTTGGCACGAACATCACACACTGAAACATCTTCCACCCCAAAAAATCAGATTTTCTTGAATATTTAAAGTTTTTTTTGAATTTACTGCTCACCAGGTGATGAGCACGGGCACCGAATTCAAAATCCGGTTATTTTTTTCTTTTTTCTAGAGCAAATAGAAGAATCTTTTTAAAGCATATGGTCATATATTTAGGTGCATAAACTACTGTTGGTGAACGTAGCAGAAATTCAAAATTTTCTACACATCACCAAGATCAATCTATGGAGTAATCTAGCAATGAGGGGAAGGGGAGTGCATCTACATACCCTTGTAGATCGCGAGCGGAAGCGTTCAAGAGAACGGGGTTGATGGAGTCGTACTCGTCGTGATCCAAATCACCGATGATCCTAGCGCCGAACGGACGGCACCTCCGCGTTCAACACACGTACGGAGCAGCGACGTCTCCTCCTTCTTGATCCAGCAAGGGGGAAGGAGAGGTTGATGGAGATCCAGCAGCACGACGGCGTGGTGGTAGAAGTAGCGGGATTCCAACAGGGCTTCGCCAAGCGCTGCGGGAGGAGGGAGATGTGTCACGGGAGGGAGAGGGAGGCGCCAGGGCTTAGCGTATTGCTGCCCTCCCTCCCCCCTCCCCCACTATATATAGGGCCAAGGGAGAGGGGGGCGCAGCCTTGCCCCTTCCTCCAAGGAAGGGTGCGGCCAGGGAGGAGTCCTTCCCCCCCAAGGCACCTCGGAGGTGCCTTCCCCCTTTAGGACTCTCCCTTTATCTTATCTCCTGGCGCAAGGGCCTCTTGGGGCTGGTTCCCTTGGCCCATATAGGCCAAGGCGCACCCCCCATACCCCATGTGCCCCCCCCCGGGGCTGGTGGACCCCTTGGTGGACCCCCGGACCCCTTTCGGCACTCCCGGTACAATACCGATAAAGTGCGAAACTTTTCCGGCGACCAAAATAAGACTTTCCATATATAAATCTTTACCTCCGGACCATTCCGGAACTCCTCGTGATGTCTGGGATCTCATCCGGGACTCCGAACAACTTTCAGGTTACCGCATACTAATATCTCTATAACCCTAGCGTCACCGAACCTTAAGTGTGTAGACCCTACGGGTTCGGGAGACAGGCAGACATGACCGAGACGACTCTCCGGTCAATAACCAACAGCGGGATCTGGATACCCATGTTGGCTCCCACATGCTCCTCGATGATCTCATCAGATGAACCACGATGTCGAGGATTCAATCAATCCCGTATACAATTCCCTTTGTCAATCGGTATGTTACTTGCCCGAGATTCGATCGTCGGTATCCCGATACCTTGTTCAATCTCGTTACCGGCAAGTCTCTTTACTCGTTCCGTAACTCACATCATCCCGTGATCAACTCCTTGGTCACACTGTGCACATTATGATGATGTCCTACCGAGTGGGCCCAGAGATACCTCTCCGTTTACACGGAGTGACAAATCCCAGTCTCGATTCGTGCCAACCCAACAGACACTTTCGGAGATACCTGTAGTGCACCTTTATAGACACCCAGTTACCTTGTGACGTTTGGTACACCCAAAGCATTCCTACGGTATCCGGGAGTTGCACAATCTCATGGTCTAAGGAAATGATACTTGACATTAGAAAAGCTCTTAGCAAACGAACTACACGATCTTGTGCTAGGCTTAGGATTGGGTCTTGTCCATCACATCATTCTCCTAATGATGTGATCCCGTTATCAACGACATCCAATGTCCATGGTCAGGAAACCGTAACCATCTATTGATCAACGAACTAGTCAACTAGAGGCTTACTAGGGACATGGTGTTGTCTATGTATCCACACATGTATCTGAGTTTCCTATCAATACAATTCTAGCATGGATAATAAACGATTATCATGAACAAGGAAATATAATAATAACCAATTTATTATTGCCTCTAGGGCATATTTCCAACAGTCTCCCACTTGCACTAGAGTCAATAATCTAGTCCACATCACCATGTGATTAACACTCACAGGTCACATCACCATCTGACCAACATCCAAAGAGTTTACTAGAGTCAACAATCTAGTTCACATCTCTATGTGATTAACACTCAATGAGTTCTGGTTTGATCATGTTATGCTTGTGAGAGAGGTTATTAGTCAACGGGTCTGAACCTTTCAGATCCATGTGTGCTTTACGAATATCTATGTCATCTTGTGGATGCTACCACGCGCTATTTGGAGCCATTTCAAATAATTGCTCTACTATACGAATCCGGTTTACTACTCAGAGCCATCCAGATTAGTGTCAAAGTTCGCATCGACGTAACCCTTTATGATGAACTCCTTTTCACCTCCATAATCGAGAAAATTCCTTAGTCCACTAGATACTAAGGACAAGTTCGACCGCTGTCATGTGATCCATTCCCGGATCACTATTGTACCCCTTGACCAACTCATGGCAAGGCACACTTCATGTGCGGTACACAGCATAGCATACTGTAGAGCCTACGTCTGAAGCATAGGGGACGACCTTCGTCCTTTCTCTCTCTTCTGCTGTGGTCAGGTCTTGAGTCTTACTCAATACTCACACCTTGTAACACAGCCAAGAACTCCTTCTTTGCTGATCTATTTTGAACTCTTTCAAAATCATGTCAAGGTGTGCGTTCTTTGAAAGTATCATCGGGCGTCTTGATCTATCTCTATAGATCTTGATGCCCAATATGTAAGCAGCTTTATCCTGGTCTTCCTTTGAAAAACTCCTTTCAAACAACCCTTTATGCTTTCCAGAAATTTTACATCATTTCGGATCAACAATATGTCATTCACATATACTTATCAGAAATGTTGTAGCGCTCCCACTCACTTTATTGAAAATACAAGTTTCCAACAAACTTTGTATAAACCCAAAAACTTTGATCACTCCATCAAAGTGTATATTCTGACTCCGAGATGCTTGCTCTAATCCATGGAAGGATCGCTGGAGCTAGCATACCTTTTAGCATCCTTAGGATAGACAAAACCTTTCTGATCGTATCACATACAACCTTTCCTTACGAAAACTGGTAAGGAAACTTGTTTTGACATCCATCTGCCAAATTTCATAAATGCAGCTAATGCTAACATGATTCTGACGGACTTAAGCATCGCTACGGATGAGAAAATCTCATCGTAGTCAACTCCTTGAACTTGTGGAAATACTCTTTGCCACAAGTCGAGCTTCATAGACGGTAACATTACTCTCCACGTCGTCTTCTTCTCAAAGATCCATTTATCTCGGATTTCATGGCTTCTAACCATTTGTCGGAATATGGGCCCACCATCGCTTCTCCATAGCTCGTAGGTTCAGTATTGTCCAACAACATGATATCTCAGACAGGATCACGTACCACTCTGAAGTAGCACGCATCCTCGTCGTCCTACGAGGTTTGGTAGTGACTTGATCCGAAGTTTCATGATCACTATCATAAGCTTCCACTTCAATTGGTGTAGGTGCCACAGGAACAACTTCCTGTGCCCTGCTACACACTAGTTGAAGTGACGGTTCAATAACCTTATCAAGTCTCCACCATCCTCCCACTCAATTCTTTCGAGAGAAACTTTTCCTCGAGAAAGGACTCATTTCTAGAAGCAATTACTTTTGCTTCCAGATCTGAAATAGGAGGTACACCCAACTGTTTTGGGTATTCTATGAAGATGCATTTATCCGCTTTGGGTTCGAGCTTATCAGCCTGAAACTTTTTCACATAAGCGTCGCAGCCCCAAACTTTTAAGAAACGACAACTTAGGTTTCTCTAAACGGTGTCGTCTCAACGGAATTGCGTGGTGCCCCCTTTAAAGTGAATGCGGTTATCTCTAATGCCTAACCCATAAACGATAGTGGTAATTCGATAAGAGACATCATGGTATGCACCATATCCAATAGGGTGCAGTTATGATGTTCGGACACACCATCACACTATGGTGTTCCAGGCGGTATTAATTGTGAAACACTTTCCACAATGTCTTAATTGTGTGCTAAACTCGTAACTCAGATATCTCTATGATCATATCATAGACATTTTATCCTCTTGTCACGACGATCTTCAACTTCACTCTGAAATTACTTGAACCTTTCAATAATTCAGACTTGTGTTTCATCAAGTAAATATTCTCAGCATCTAATCAAATCATCTGTGAAGTAAGAACATAACGATATCCACTGCATGCCTCAGCATTCATTGGACTGCATACATCAAAATGTATTACTTCCAATAAATTGCTCTCTTGTTCCATTTTACTGAAAACGAGGCCTTTCAGTCATCTTGCCCATGTGGTATGATTTGCATGTCTCAAGTGATTCAAAATCAAGTGAGTCCAAACGATCCATCTGCATGGAGTTTCTTCATGCATATATACCAATAGACATGGTTTGCATGTCTCAATCTTTTCAAAAATGAGTGAGTCCAAAGATCCATCTACATGGAGCTTCTTCATGCGTTCTATACCAATATGACTCAAGTGGCAGTGCCACAAGTATGTGGTACTATCATTACTATCTTATATCTTTTGGCACAAACATGTGTATCACTACGATCGAGATTCATTTTAGGTGTAAGACCATTGAAGGTATTGTTTAAATAAACAGAGTAACATTATTCTCCTTAAATGAATAACCGTATTGCGATAAACATAATCCAATCATGCTCAACGCAAACACCAAATCTCGATGGTAGAGGGAGCATGCGATGCTTGATCACATCAACCTTGGAAACACTTCCAACACATATCGTCATCTCACCTTTAGCTAGTCTCTGTTTGTTCCGCAACTTTTATTTCGTGTTACTAACACTTAGCAACCGAACTGGTATCTAATACCCTGGTGCTGCTAGGAGTACTAGTAAAGTACACATTCATATAACGTATATCCAATATACTTCTGTCGACCTTGCCTGCCTTCTCATCTACCAAGTATCTAGGGTAGTACTGCTTCAGTGACCGTTCCCCTCATTACAGAAGCACTTAGTCTCGGGTTTGGGTTCAACCTTGGGATTTTTCACTAGAGCAGCAAATGATTTGCTGTTTCATGAAGTATCCCTTTTGCCCTTGCCCTTCTAGAAACTAGTGGTTTTACTAACCATCAACAATTGATGCTCCTTCTTGATTTCTACTTTCGCGGTGTCAAACATCGCGAGTTGCTCAAGGATCATCATGTCTATCCCTGATATGTTATAATTCATCACGAAGCTCTAATAGCTTGGTGGCAGTCACTATGGAGAACCATCACTATCTCATCTGGGAGACTAACTCCCACTCGATTCAAGCGATTGTGGTACTCAGACAATCTGAGCACATGCTCAACAATTGAGCTTTTCTCCCTCAGTTTGCAGGCTTAAGAAACTTGTCAGAGGTCTCATACCTCTTGACGTGGGCATTAGTCTGAAATCTCAATTTCAGTCTTTGGAACATCTCACATGTTCTGCGACGTTTCAAAAACGTCTTTGGTGCCACAATTCTAAACCGTTAGCATTACACACTGAACTATCATGTAGTCATCAAAACGTGTATGTCAGATGTTCCGCAACATCTACAGACGACGCTGAGGTTCAGCACACCGAGCGGTGCATTAAGGACATAAGCCTTCTGTGCAGCAATGAGGACAATCCTCAGTTTACGGACCCAGTCCGCATAATTGCTACTACCAACTTTCAACTAAATTTTTTCTCTAGGAACATATCTTAAACAGTAGAACTAAAGCGTATGACATAATTTGCAAAGACCTTTTGACTATGTTCATGATAATTGAAGTTCATCTGATTATTGAATGAACTCCCACTCAGATAGACATCCCTCTAGTCATCTAAGTGATACATGATCCGAGTCAAACTAGGTCGTGTCCGATCATCACGTGAGACGGACTAGTCATCATCGGTGAACATCTCCATGTTGATCGTATCTACTATACGACTCATGTTCTACCTTTCGGTCTCTTGTGTTCCGAGGCCATGTCTGTACATGCTAGGCTCGTCAAGTCAACCTAAGTGTTTCGCATGTGTTCCGAGGCCATGTCTGTACATGCTAGGCTCGTCAACACCCGTTGTATTCGAACGTTAGAATCTATCACACCCGATCATCACGTGGTGCTTCGAAACAACGAACCTTCGCAATGGTGCACAGTTAGAGGGAACACGTCTCTTGAAATTTTAGTGAGGGATCATCTTATTTACTACCGTCGTTCTAAGAAAATAAGATGCATAACATGATAAACATCACATGCAATCAAATAGTGACATGATATGGCCAATATCATTTTGCTCCTTTGATCTCCATCTTCGGGGCACCATGATCATCTTTGTCACCGGCATGACACCATGATCTCCATCATCATGATCTCCATCATTGTGTCTTCATGAAGTTGTCACGCCAACGATTACTTCTACTTCTATGGCTAACGCGCTTAGCAATAAAGTAAAGTAATTTACATGGCGTTATTCAATGACACGCAGGTCATACAAAAAATAAAGACAACTCCTATGGAACCTGTCTCACGTAAGCGTACGTGTAAGGTCGGTACGGGCCGCTTCATCCCACAATGCCGCCGAAACAAGATAAGACTAGTAGCGGCAAGAAGAACTGGCAACATCTACGCCCACAACTGCTTTGTGTTCTACTCGTGCATAGAAAACTACGCATAGACCTAGCTCTGATGCCACTGTTGGGGAACGTAGCAGAAATTCAAAATTTTCTACACATCACCAAGATCAATCTATGGAGTAATCTAGCAACGAGGGGAAGGGGAGTGCATCTACATACCCTTGTAGATCGCGAGCGGAAGCGTTCAAGAGAACGGGGTTGATGGAGTCGTACTCGTCGTGATCCAAATCACCGATGATCCTAGCGCCAAACGGACGGCACCTCCGCGTTCAACACACGTACGGAGCAGCGACGTCTCCTCCTTCTTGATCCAGCAAGGGGGGAGGAGAGGTTGATGGAGATCCAGCAGCACGACGGCGTGGTGGTGGAAGTAGCGGGATTCCAACAGGGCTTCGCCAAGCGCTGCGGGAGGAGGGAGATGTGTCACGGGAGGGAGAGGGAGGCGCCAGGGCTTAGCCTATTGCTGCCCTCCCTCCCCCCACTATATATAGGGCCAAGGGAGAGGGGGGCGCAGCCTTGCCCCTTCCTCCAAGGAAGGGTGCGGCCAGGGAGGAGTCCTTCCCCCCCCAAGGCACCTCGGAGGTGCCTTCCCCCTTTAGGACTCTCCCTTTATCTTATCTCCTGGCGCATGGGCCTCTTGGGGCTGGTTCCCTTGGCCCATATAGGCCAAGGCGCACCCCCCACAGCCCATGTGCCCCCCCCGGGGCTGGTGGACCCCTTGGTGGACCCCCGGACCCCTTTCGGCACTCCCGGTACAATACCGATAAAGTGCGAAACTTTTCCGGCGACCAAAATAAGACTTCCCATATATAAATCTTTACCTCCGGACCATTCCGGAACTCCTCGTGATGTCCGGGACTCCGAACAACTTTCGGGTTACCGCATACTAATATCTCTATAACCCTAGCGTCACCGAACCTTAAGTGTGTAGACCCTACGGGTTCGGGAGACAGGCAGACATGACCGAGACGACTCTCCGGTCAATAACCAACAGCGGGATCTGGATACCCATGTTGGCTCCCACATGCTCCTCGATGATCTCATCAGATGAGCCACGATGTCGAGGATTCAATTAATCCCATATACAATTCCCTTTGTCAATCGGTATGTTACTTGCCCGAGATTCGATCGTCGGTATCCCGATACCTTGTTCAATCTCGTTACCGGCAAGTCTCTTTACTCGTTCCGTAACTCACATCATCCCGTGATCAACTCCTTGGTCACATTGTGCACATTATGATGATGTCCTACCGAGTGGGACCAGAGATACCTCTCCGTTTACACGGAGTGACAAATCCCAGTCTCGATTCGTGCCAACCCAACAGACACTTTCGGAGATACCTGTAGTGCACCTTTATAGCCACCCAGTTACGTTTGGTACACCCAAAGCATTCCTACGGTATCCGGGAGTTGCACAATCTCATGGTCTAAGGAAATGATACTTGACATTAGAAAAGCTCTTAGCAAACGAACTACACGATCTTGTGCTAGGCTTAGGATTGGGTCTTGTCCATCACATCATTCTCCTAATGATGTGATCCCGTTATCAACGACATCCAATGTCCATGGTCAGGAAACCGTAACCATCTATTGATCAACGAGCTAGTCAACTAGAGGCTTACTAGGGACATGGTGTTGTCTATGTATCCACACATGTATCTGAGTTTCCTATCAATACAATTCTAGCATGGATAATAAACGATTATCATGAACAAGGAAATATAATAATAACCAATTTATTATTGCCTCTAGGGCATATTTCCAACAACTACCTCTTAAAATATTCTCTTGTTTGGGGGTATAACAAGAACATTATTTTCTAAAACCATTAACTCTTTTTAAATAAACATACATGGAATTTAAGACCCGTACTTATTCTTCACCCCAGTCGAACAAATATCTTAATGCATGGGATGAAGATTATTTTTAATTCATACAACCATTTCTATTTTGTATGTGAACATTTTTATTTTTCTCACTATTTCATTTATTCAATAACTTAAAACTTGTTAAATAAAAAGTGCATTTCCCAAAACATACATTAAGAAAATGAGTTAAAGGGTCATGCTACTGGGTGACCCATATAGAGTCCTCTTCAGCCGTTATAGACATTTTCCTCAATGATCTGAATTTATTCATTAAATAAATAAATTACATCAGATTAAAGAACCGAATTACACATGGATAAGAAATATTTCCAATACAACTAAAAGTTACATCAAAATTCTTTGACATTGCTGCCTCTCGCTTCATCTTTTGTATTGTGACTTTAAGATGAGCCTCCCGTGAAAAAGCCATAGAATACCAAACTTGCACAAGCTACGCTAACCTAATAGGTAATTTAAAGTTGCATGAGCCTCCTACCCCAACAGGTGAGAACCTAAGATCGTTGAATGTAATGTGGCCGATGACACCCACTTACAGGGCAGGTTATCGAACTGTCGCTTTCATACCATACTATCGGGGAAGAATATCGGAAACACAAATGTGAAAAATAGAAAAAAAAAACATCGACTATACCAACCTTGGCCTCACACTTGCCGCCACCACCGCCTTGATAGGTCGAAGCGACAGGATAACCCACCAGAATTAGATCTGACAAATTTAGAAGAAGAAAAAACACCACGTGTTTCCTGATACGTACAGTATCGATCTCGATAACAGGATAGATAGAGCCATGGGGCTTTTATTTTGTGCGACATTTCCTTTTCACCATCGAGCCGCTGCAACCGTTGACATAGAAAACAAATAAAAAAACGTCCAACTAGTCTCCAACTTTGATCCATGCCCTCCTCCCCCATCTCCAGGTGCCAAAGTGGCCACCAAAAACGGGGGGAATAGGTGGAAACACCTGCTAGAATATAGACCTTCTTGTCTCCTTCGGGCGGTATAGCAACGCGGGGCATAGAAGGGGAGGTGATATTTACCACTCTTGTTGGTGGATACAGTCGTTCCAAGTGCAGGGAACTTCTAATGCGTAGGCCATTGCGTGATCCATTAGCAGATACAATGGTTTTTTATTTTATTAAATCTCATAATTTGTATATACTTTTGAACAATTTTTAAAATAAAAATAAAATTTATGTGTTGAAAAATAATAATATGTTACCAATAATGTTTCTACTCGAAAAATAAATGTTCGCACATTTAAAAAATGGTCTAATATATGTAGCAAATGGCCAGATATATTTAAATATATTCTCACGACATCGACTTGTGACATAAAAATTATGTGCATGTATATTAAAATGGTCTGATATGCATTCTCCTTAGATTTTTTTTGGGGGGGGGGGGGGGGTAGGTTTTCTTCTTTCCCAAGTTTTTGCTGATTTTCTTCAGTATTCTAGAAAACATTTTTATCCATGTTTCGTATTTTTCAAATACATGGTTAACATTTTTTGAAATGTATGTTTACTACCTAGTTTTTTATACATATTGTAATTTTTTCTTATAAACCTAAAATATTTTATTATATAGGTCTAATATTTTTAAATGCATGATTAACATTTTTTCAAAAACTTTTATTGAACATTCTTTTGGAATACATGTTGAAACATTATTTTTAAACTATGTGAACATTTTGCATAGATTAGATAAAATTCTCGAAAAAATTCCAAATTCTTTTGTGTGAAACAGGTGAACATTTTTGAAAAATCTAATGTACATTCTTTAGTGCTAGGAAACAATTGTTTTTTTTAAGTACACAAAATTTCTGTATTACATTGTATATTTTTTTTTAAATGTCAGGTACATTTTTTAAACGCAGAAGTATTTGTGTTATATCACATACATTTTTTTGAATGGTGCACACATTTTCTTAAAGGTAGTGTACACATTTTTGACACTACATTTACAATTTTTTTAATGTGCGTTGAATACATATTGAAAAATTAACTTATTTGTTTTCATAATATATGTGTTTACTAATTTTTTTTAAAACACATGTGAGACCAGCATGACGAGTCCCTGTGGTCACTGGGCCGGCCAGTACCAGCTCATGAACTTTCTGTTTTACATTGTATAATTTTGTTTTTAAAATGTCATGTGCATTTCTTAAACACAGAAATTTTGTGTTATATCACATACATGTTTTTGAATGGTGCAAACATTTTCTTAAAGGTTGTGTGCACATTTTTACACTACATTTACATTTTTTAATGTGTGTTAAACACATTTTGAAAAATTAACTTATTTGTTTTCGTAATATATGTGTTTACTATTTTTTAAGCACATGTGAGAACAGCATGACGAGACCATGTCGTCACTGGGCCGGCCAGTACCTGCTCCCTGTAGGCGACCCACCCATAGGGCTCGCTATGGGTGGCACATAGTCGCACCCCATTTCTCCTCTAGAACGCTTCGAGAGTTGTTTCGCCCAGCCTGATGCCAAACGTATAGTGGACCAATAACCTTTGCCTCACTGTTCTTGATCATCAGCTGCCTGGACGTGTGTCGCTTGGTCGCCACATAAAAAACCATTAGTGGTTCCGAAGAAACCCCGATAAAAGTTCCCAAACTCGACAAAAGTTTTCGTATCTGGAAAAAGTTCATGAATTTTTAAAAACTTTGTGAGTTTCAAGAACAGTTTTCAAATTTGAAAAAAAATCATCAATTTCAAAAAATAGTTAAAAAATTAATGAATTTAACAAATCATGGATTTATAAAGTTCTCATAAATCTTTTTCCATGCATGTTAAAATGCTCTCAAGTGCATCAATGTTTTTTCACGATTGTGAATTGCTACTTCCTAAAATTTCTCTAAATTTACACGCTCCAAAGTATAAAATTGTATCCATTGGAGGTTATATATAAATTAAGAGTCACTTGAGATGAAGATGGCTATATGTTAACCCAGATGCGCAGAAATTTGATTTGATTTACCAGAAATTCTGGCAACAACTGTTTCGCATGTAAGCACTTAATAGAATTCCAAGTAACTTATGCTACTTTGTAACTTGTGAGGATGACACTCTAAAAAGGTTAATAACTCTCTATCTTTGAAAACTATATTGTTCACTCATGTTTCTGTTATTACCTATTTACTCCTGATTTTGTTTGTTGTTTCTGTTGGTATATATAGGTCCGTATGATGGGAGGGGAGATAAGCATCAAGGACAAGGAGCCACGAGAAGCGGGAACGTCCTTTGGCTTCAACGTGTTTCTGAAGGCCAGCGAGAGTCCAGAGGTTGAAGACGACCTCGAGGAAGGGAGGGCGGCGCCGTCTCTGCTTAGGAAGCCCGCATGTTTCAAGGGCGGACACTGCGTCCTCCTCGTCCACGGCGACAAGACCCGCCGGATCCTGCACACATGGATGGAGCGCGTCGGGATGAAGGTCTGGCCCCTCTCGTGCGCCGAGCTCCTAGGCCCGACCATCGACAAGGTGTGCTCCGGCTTCAGCGCTTCACCGTCAAGGCCGGCGTCGACGTCGTCAATGCACAGCGCAGGAAGCGACGACTTGGGCGACACCACAGATCGTTGTGTCATCTCCAAGGAGATGGCCAACCACCTGAGGAGCAGCGGGGGCATGGGCGGCAACCACGCCGGGCACCTCCAGGCCTTCGGCCTGCTAGTCGTTGTCGACGTCTCCACTGGGAGGCTCCATGAGGCTGCCCGTGAGGTGGCGAGCTTGGCGAGGACCAAGCTCCAGGCGCCGTGCAGGGTCGTCTGCCCGACGGACCTCAAGACCCCGACCCAGGATCTGAGGAGGTTTAAGGACGTGAGCAACTGCAACCTCGAGCTGCACAAGTCCATCCACGGCTCCCGGCTGCACAAGCTCCTCCTCGTCACGAGGGGCCTCTAGGCATCCCATTTACAGCACCTGCACCAATTTCAGTTCGAGATGCCGGCGGCAGATCAGACCACTGCGTCGGTGTCCGAGATCATGCCCGCAGTGCCTGTGGGGCCAGCCAATGTTGGAGACGGCAAGCCACTGGAGGGGATGTGCATGCTGCTGGTGGACGACACCATCCTTCTGCAAAGAATCCACAGGCAGATGCTAGCGATCTCGAAGCCGCCGTGGAGATTGCAGGGGATGGCTTTGTGGCTGTGGCCATGTTCATGGAAGCTCTTCGGAACGCCTTGCCCAATGACGTGGTCCTCATGGATTGCCAGGCACGAGTACATTTCTCCAGCAACATCATGCCAAGCATCGGTTAATTTGTTACAGATGATGTGATTTACTAATCTCTGACATTGCTGGCAGTTCCATTTTCTTTGGTTTAGATGCCGGTGATGAATGGCTATGAGGCGACGAAGCGCATCCGCGAGGAAGAAAGCTGCCATGGGGTCCGCACCCCAATCATCGTGCTGACTACGAAATCCGTGGATGAGGGGCTGCAGGAGGCCGTGGAAGCTGGGATGGATCTTCACCTGACAAAGCCGATACCAAAGTCGAAGATTGCAGGGGTTGTTCTTCAGCTCTGCAAACAAGACAAGAACTGATGTTGTTCTGTTATCGCGAGGATATTTAATTACTTATCACCGATGCATATGAGAATAGTGTGTTAGTAATCAAGATCCTGCTCCTGTTGTTTTAGCTGCTGCTGATGCTGCAAGGTTATCAATAGACACACAACTCAGCACCCGAGCAGAAGATTAAGCAACAATGGACATGCCAAAATTACAATGTGTCAAATGATTTATGTTTTACAACTTTGTGACTGCCTTTTTTCTATTTAAACAGAAGTTTCAAGCAAAAATTATGTATTACATCCCGAAACAGAACTGAGTGAGCTCTCATCGCATAGTCGGATAGAGACAAAGGGGTTGTTTTGGTTCATGCCCTGTGCTTCATGCCTGAGATAGAATGATTCCTAATGTTAGCCTGGATAGGAAAGGATTTTTGCCTCATCAGGCAAGATATGCGAGTGTTCTTTCGTTCGATACCTGGCCTGGGACAGACACACAAACATTAAACAATCAACAAAGCAGGCTGAGTTGATAGGTAATGAAGACGTGGGCTATAGAAAAATACACTAGATGCACTCTGCCTGGAACTCAGGCCTCTGATATCTTGAGCCTGAGTCAAGCTAATTGAGTTGCCTGTGAGGATGGGTGCTCAGGTCACGGAGATGTCCAAGATTTCAGGTCTCTAACCAAACAACATCCAGGCATATTCCAGGGAGGGCTCAGGCCAGGCAACAATCCGGGTTACAACCAAATACCAACAACAGTGGTGACCGCCACGCATAGAAAAATGATAAATCTTGTTCCAAGTCTGAAGAGGCCCCTATATGTGACCCATCTCGGGTTTTTTCTGTTTCTGTTTTTTGTTTATTTTATTTTTTATTTGGATTTTTAATCTTTTTATTTATATGTCCCTCTTCTTTGTTTCAGATTTTCAAAATCTTCGTTGATGTTTACTTCTAGAAAAACATAGTTATTTTTTACACAACGTTTTGGCTCTTGAGTGCATCTGCACCCGAGGTGACCAGTAATTCGTTTAAAATAGTAAAAAAATGAATTCTTTTTGTGATGCTAGATGCTCATGTGCGTGAGTTACGTACCAAATTTCGTGGAGCTTGGACATTTCAGTATACTCAGTGAAAAACATAAATTTTGGGGTTATAAGAAAGTTTATTTTTCACGTACTGTTTTGATCGATTTTTTTTGCCATGAGCTCCTCGGATGTCCGAACAAGCTAAAATTTGGCACGAACATCCCGCACTAAAACATCTTCCACCCCAAAAAATTTAGATTTTCTTGAAACTTTTAAGTATTTTTTTAATTTACTGCTCACCGGGCGATGCGCACGGGCACCGAATTGAAAATCCGGTTATTTTTCACTTTTTTTGGAGCAAATAGAAAAACCTTTTTAAAGCATATGATCATATATCTCGGTGCATGAACTACTTAAAATACTCTCTTGTTTGGGGGCAAAAAAAGAACATTATTTTCTAAGACCATTAACTTATTTTAAATAAACATACATGGAATTTAAGACCCGTACTTATTCTTCATCCCGGTCGAACAAATATCTTAATGCAAGCTATGAAGATTATTTTTAATTCATACAACCATTTCTATTTTGTATGTGAACATTCTTATTTTTGTCACTATTTTTCCTATTATTTTAATTATTTATTCAATCACTTAAAACTTGTTAAATAAAAAGTGCATTCCCCGAAACATACATTAAGATAATGAGTTAAAGGGTCATGCTACTGGGTGACCCATATAGAGTCCTCTTCAGTTGCTATAGACATTTTCCTAAATGATCTGACTTTATTCGTTAACTAAATAAATTACATCAGATTAAAGACCCGAATTACACATGGATAAGAAATATTTCCAATACAACTAAAAGTTACATCAAAATTCTTTGACATTGCTGCCTCTCGCTTCATCTTTTGTATTGTGACTTTAAGATGAGCCTCCCGTGAAAAGGCCGCAGAATAGCAAACTTGCACAAGCTGCGCTAACCTAATAGGTAATTTAAAGCTGCATGAGCCTCCTACCCCAACAGGTGAGAACCTAAGATCGTTGAATGTACTGTAGCCGACGACACACCACTTAAAAGGCAGGTTGTCGAACTATCGCTTTGATGCCATATTATCGGGGAAGAATATCAGGAACACATTTGTGACTGAAAAATAGAAAAAAACGCCGATTAAACCAACCTTGGCCTCACACTTGCCGCCACCACCGCCTTGATAGGTCGAAGCGACAGGATAACCCACCAGAATTAGATCTGACAATTAAGAAGAAAAAAACGCCACGTGTTCCCTGATATGTACAGTATCGATCTCGATAACAGGACAGATAGAGCCATGGGGCTTTTATTTTGTGCGACATTTCCTTTTCACCATCGAGACGTTGCAACCGTTGACATAGAAAACAAATTAAAAAAGGTCCAGCTAGTCTCCAACTTTGATCCATGCCCTCCTACTCTATCTCCAGGTGCCAAAGTGGCCACCGAAAATGAGGGGAATAGGTGGAAACACCAGCTAGAAGATAGACCTTCTTGCCTCCTTCAGGCGGTATAGCAACGCGCGGCATAGAAGGGAGGTGATACTGAAGGAAATATGCCCTAGAGGCAATAATAAAGTTGTTATTTTATATTTCCTTATTCATGATAAAGGTTTATTATTCATGCTAGAATTGTATTGATCGGAAACCTAAATACATGTGTGAATACATAAACAAACACCGTGTCCCTAGTGAGCCTCTACTAGACTAGCTCGTTGATCAAAGATGGTTAAGGTTTCCTAATCATGGACATGTGGTGTCATTTGATAGGATCACATCATTAGGAGAATGATGTGATGGACACGACCCATCCGTTAGCTTAGCATAATGATCGTTCAGTTTTATTGCTATTGCTTTCTTCATGTCAAATACATATTCCTTCGACTATGAGATTATGCAACTCCCGAACACCAGAGGAATGCCTTATGTGCTATCAAACATCACAACATAACTGGGTGATCATAAAGATGCTCTACAGGTATCTCCGAAGGTGTTTGTTGAGTTGGCATAGATCGAGATTACGATTTGTCACTCCGAGTATCGGAGAGGTATCTCTAGGCCCTCTCGGTAATACACATCATAAGCTTGCAAGCAAACGACTAAGGAGTTGGTCACAAGGATATTTAATTACTTATCGCACATGCATATGTGAATAGTGTATTAGTAATCATTTCTATGTTAAATGATTTATGTTTTGCAACTTTGTGATCGACCGCCTTTTTTCTGTTTAAACAAAAGCTTCAAGCAAAAATTCCGTGTTACATGCCGAAACAGAACTGATTGAGCTCTCATCGCATAGTCGGACATAGACCAAGGGGTTGTTTGGTTCATGCCATGTGCTTCATGCCTGAGACAAAATGATGCCTAATGATAGCCTGGATAGGAAAGGATTTTTGCCTCGTTGGGCAAGATGTGCAAGTGTTGTTTGGTTCGATACCTGGCTTGGAACAGACACACAAACATTAAACAATCAACAGAGCAGGCTGAGTTGACAGGTAATGAAGACGTGGGCTATAGAAAAATACAGTGAATGTACTCCTAAACATGTCTGCCTGGAACTCAGGCCTCCGATTTCCTGGGCCTGAGTCAGGCTAATTGACTTGCCTGTGAGGCTGTGTGCTCAGGTCAGGGAGGTGTCCAAAATTTCAGGTCTCCAACCAAACAACGTTCATGCATATTCCAGGGGTTGCAACCAAACAGCCCCCAACAACAATGGTGACCGCCACGCACAGAAAAAGGATAAATCTTGTTCCAAGTCTGAAGAGGCCCCTATATGCGACCCATGTTGGGTTTTTCTGTTTCTGCTTTTTGTTTATTTTATTTTTTATTTGGTTTTTTAATCTTTTTATTCATATGTCTCTCTTCTTTCTTTCAAATTTTCAAAATTTTCGTTGATGTTTACTTCTAGAAAACATAGTTATTTTTTGACACAACGTTTTGGCTCTCGGGTGCATCTGCACCCGAGGTGACCCGTAATTCATTTAAAATAGTAAAAAGATGAATTCCTTTCATGATGCTAGAGCTCATGTGTGAGTTCCGTGCCAAATTTCATGGAGTTTTGACATTTCAGTATCTCTCGGTGAAAAACACAAATTTTGGGGCTGTCAGAAAGTTTATTGTCCACTTACTGTTTTGACCGTTTTTTTATCATGAGCCCCTCACATGTCCGAACAAGCTGAATTTGGCACGAACATCACGCACTGAAACATCTTCCACCCCAAAAATTCAGATTTTCTTGAATTTTTAAAGTTTTTTTTGAATTTACTGCTCACCAGGTGATGAGCGCGGGCACCGAATTCAAAATCCGGTTATTTTTCTCTTTTTTCTAGAGCAAATAGAAGAACCTTTTTAAAGCATATGGTCATATATCTAGGTGCATGAACTACCTCTTAAAATATTCTCTTGTATGGGGGTATAACAAGAACATTATTTTCTAAAACCATTAACTCTTTTTAAATAAACATACATGGAATTTAAGACCCGTACTTATTCTTCACCCCGGTCGAACATATATCTTAATGCATGGGATGAAGATTATTTTTAATTCATACAACCATTTCTATTTTGTATGTGAACATTTTTCTTTTTCTCACTATTTCATTTATCAATAACTTAAAACTTGTTAAATAAAAAGTGCATTCCCCAAAACATACATTAAGAAAATGAGTTAAAGGGTCATGCTACTGGGCGACCCATATAGAGTCCTCTTCAGCCGTTATAGTCATTTTCCTCAATGATCTGACTTTATTCATTAAATAAATAAATTACATCAGATTAAAGAACCGAATTACACATGGATAAGAAATATTTCCAATACAACTAAAAGTTACATCAAAATTCTTTGACATTGCTGCCTCTCGCTTCATCTTTTGTATTGTGACTTTAAGATGAGCCTCCCGTGAAAAAGCCATAGAATACCAAACTTGCACAAGCTACGCTAACCTAATAGGTAATTTAAAGTTGCATGAGCCTCCTACCCCAACAGGTGAGAACCTAAGATCGTTGAATGTAATGTGGCCGATGACACACCACTTACAGGGCAGGTTGTCGAACTGTCACTTTCATACCATACTATCGGGGAAGAATATCGGAAACACAAATGTGAAAAATAGAAAAAAAACATCGACTATACCAACCTTGGCCTCACACTTGCCGCCACCACCGCCTTGATAGGTCGAAGCGACAGGATAACCCACCAGAATTAGATCTGACAAATTTAGAAGAAGAAAAAACACCACGTGTTTCCTGATACGTACAGTATCGATCTCGATAACAGGATAGATAGAGCCATGGGGCTTTTATTTTGTGCGACATTTCCTTTTCACCATCGAGACGCTGCAACCGTTGACATAGAAAACAAATTAAAAAAACATCCAGCTAGTTGCTACCTCTTGAGCATGCGTTGGTTTTCCCTTGAAGAGGAAAGGGTGATGAAGCAAAATAGCATAAGTATTTCTCTTAGTTTTTTAGAACCAAGGTATCAATCAAGTAGGAGACTACACGCAAGTTGCCTCGTACCTACACAAACAAATAAGAACCTTGCAACCAACGCGATAAAGGGGTTGTCAATCCCTTCACGGCCACTTGCAAAAGTGAGATCTGATAGAGATAATAAGATAAATATTTTTGGTATTTTTATGATATAGATTGGAAAGTAAAGATTGCAAATAAAAGATAGCGGAAATAGTAAATTGATAGGAAAACAATATGATGGAAGATAGACCCGGGGGCCATAGGTTTCACTAGTGGCTTCTCTCAAGATAGCATAATTTACGATGGGTGAACGAATTACTGTCTAGCAATTGATAGAAAAGTGCATAGTTATGAGAATATCTAGGCATGATCATGTATATAGGCATCACGTCCGCGACAAGTAGACCGAAACGATTCTGCATCTACTACTATTACTCCACACATCGACCGCTATCCAGCATGCATCTAGAGTATTAAGTTCATAAGAACAGAGTAACGCATTAGGCAAGATGACATGATGTAGAGGGATAAACTCAAGCAATATGATATAAACCCCATCTTTTTATCCTCGATGGCAACAATACAATACATGCCTTGCTACCCCTGCTGTCACTGGGAAAGGACATCGTAAGATTGAACCCAAAGCTAAGCACTTCTGCCATTGCAAGAAAGACCAATCTAGTAGGCCAAACCAAACTGATAATTCGAAGAGACTTGCAAAGATAATTAAATCATGCATAAAAGAATTCAGAGAAGATTCAAATATTGTTCATAGATAATCTTGATCATAAACCCACAATTCATCGGATCTCGACAAACACACCGCAAAAAGAATTACATCGAATAGATCTCCAAGAAGATCGAGGAGAACTTTGTATTGAGATCCAAAGAGAGAGAAGAAGCCATCTGGCTAATAACTATGGACCCGAAGGTCTGTGGTAAACTACTCACACATCATCAGAGAGGCTATGGTGTTGATGTAGAAGCCCTCTGTGATCGATTCCCCCTCCGGCGGAGCGCCAGAAAAGGCCCCAAGATGGGATCTCATGGGTACAGAAGGTTGCGGTGGTGGAAATAGGGTTTTGTGGTGCTCTCGGATGTTTTCGGGGTATATGAGTATATATAGGCGAAAGAAGTAGGTCGGTGGACCCACGGGGGGGCCACGAGGGTGGGGGCGCGCCTACCCCCCCTGGGCGCGCCCTCCTGCCTCATGGCCTCCTCGTTTCCTTCTTGACCTCCACTCCAAGTCTCCTAGATTGCGTTTGTTCCAAAAATAACTCTCCCGAAAGTTTCATTCTGTTTGGACTCCGTTTGATATTCCTTTTCTGCGAAACACTGAAATAGGCAAAAAAAACAGCAGTTTGCACTGGGCCTTCGGTTAATAGGTTAGTCCCAAAAATAATATAAAAGTGCATAATAAAGCCCATTAAACATCCAAAACAGATAATATAATAGCATGGAACAATAAAAAATTATAGATACGTTGGAGACGTATCACTAGTCTCCAACTTTGATCCATGCCCTCCTCCCCCATCTCCAGGTGCCAAAGTGGCCACCGAAAACGAGGGGAATAGGTGGAAACACCAGCTACAATATAGACCTTGTCTCCTTCAGGCGGTATAGCAACGCGGGGCATAGTAGGGAGGTGATATTTACCACTCTTGCCGGTGGATACAGTCGTTCCAAGTGCAAGGAACTTCTAATGCGTAGGGCATTGCGTGACCCATTAGCAGATACAACGGTTTTTTATTTTATTAAATCTCATAATTTGTATATACTTTCGAACAATTTTTAAAATAAAAATAAAATTTATGTGTTGAAAAATAATAATATGTTACCAATAATGTTTCTACTCGAAAAATAATTGTTCACACATTTAAAAATGGTCTAATATATGTAGCAAATGGCCAGATATTTTTAAATATATTCTCACGACATCGACTTGGGACATAAAAAATTATGTGCATCTATATTAAAATGGTCTGATATGCATTCTCCTTAGATTTTTTTTTTTGGTTTTAGGTTTTCTTCTTTCCCAAGTTTTTGCTTATTTTCTTCAGTTTTCTTTAAAACATTTTTATCCATGTTTCATATTTTTCAAATACATGGTTAACATTTTTTGAAATGTTTGTTTACTACCTAGTTTTTTATACATATTGTAATTTTTTCTTATAAATCTAAAATACTTTATTATATAGGTCTATCATTTTTACCTGCATGATTAACATTTTTTCAAATACTTTTATTGAACATTCTTTTGGAGTTGAAACATTATTTTTAAACTATGTGAACATTTTGCATATATTAGATAGAATTTTCGAAAAAATTCCAAATTCTTTTGTGTGAAACAGGTGAACATTTTTGAAAAATCTAATGTACATTTTTTAGTGCTAGGAAACAAATTTTTTTTAAGTACACAAACTTTCTGTATTACATTGTATATTTTTTTAGAAATGCCAGGTACATTTTTTAAGCGCAGAAGTATTTGTGTTATATCACATACATTTTTGCGAATGGTGCAGACATTTTCTTAAAGGTAGTGTACACATTTTTTACACTACATTTATATTTTTTTAATGTGCGTTGAACACATATTGAAGAATTAACTTTTTTTCATAATATATGTGTTTACTAAATTTTTTTTAAACACATGTGAGAACAGCATGACGAGTCCACGTGGTCACTGGCCGGCCAGTACCAGCTCAAGAACTTTCTGTTTTACATTGTATAATTTTGTTTTTAAAATGTCATGTACATTTCTTAAACGCAGAAATTTTGTGTTATATCACATACATGTTTTTGAATGGTGCAAACATTTTCTTAAAGGTTGTGTGCACATTTTGACACTACATTTACATTTTTTTAATGGGCATTAAACACATTTGAAAAATTAACTTATTTGTTTTCGTAATATATGTGTTTACTATTTTCTTAAGCACATGTGAGAACAGCATGACGAGACCATGTCGTCACTGGACCGGCTAGTACCTGCTCCCTGTAGGCGACCCACCCATAGGGCTCGCTATGGGTGGCACATAGTCGCACCCCATTTCTCCTCTAGAACGCTTCGAGAGTTGTTTCGCCCAGCCTGATGCCAAACGTATAGTGGACCAATAACCTTTGCCTCACTGTTCTTGATCATCAGCTGCCTGCACGTGTGTCACTTGGTCGCCACATAAAAACCATTAGTGGTTCCGAAGAAACCCCGATAAAAGTTCCCAAACTCGACAAAAGTTTTCGTATCTGGAAAAAGTTCATGAATTTTTAAAAACTTTGTGAGTTTCAAGAACAGTTTTCAAAAGTTTTCGTAAGCACTTAATAGAATTCCAAGTAACTTATGCTACTTTGTAACTTGTGAGGATGACACTCTAAAAAGGTAATAACTCTCTATCTTTGAAAACAATATTGTTCACTCATGTTTCTGTTATTACCTATTTACTCCTGATTTTGTTTGTTGTTTCTATTGGTATATATAGGTCCGTCTGATGGGAGGGGAGATAAGCATCAAGGACAAGGAGCCACGAGAAGCGGAACGTGCTTTGGCTTCAACGTGTTCTTGAAGGCCAGCGAAAGTCCAGAGGTTGAAGACGGCCTCGAGGAAGGGAGGGCGGCGCAGTCTCTGTTTAGGAATCCCGCATGTTTCAAGGGCGGACACTGCGTCCTCCTCGTCCACGGTGATGAGACCCGCCGGATCCTTCACACATGGATGGAGCGCGTCAGGTTGAAGGTCTGGCCCCTCTCGTGCGCCGAGCTCCTAGCCCCGACCATCGACGAGGTGTGCTCCGGCTTCAGCGCCTCGCTGTCAAGGTCGGCGTCGACGTCGTCGGTGCACAGCGCAGGAGGAGACGACTTGGGCGACACCACATATCGCTGCGTCATCTCCAAGGAGATGGCCAGCCACCTGAGCAGTAGCGGGGGCATGGGCGGCAACCACGCCGGGCACCTCCAGACCTTCGGCCTGCTAGTCGTTGTCGACGTCTCCACTGGGAGGCTCCACGAGGCTACCCGCGAGGCGGCGAGCTGGGCAAGGACCAAGCTCCAGGCGCCGTGCAGGGTCGTATACCTGACGGACCTCAAGACCCCGACCCAGGATCTGAGGAGGTTTAAGGAGGCGAGCAGCTGCAACCTCGAGCTGCACAAGTCCATCCATGGCTTCGGGCTGCACAAGCTCCTCCTCGTCATGAGGGGCCTCTAGGCATCCCATTTACAGCACCTGCACCAATTTCAGTTCGAGATGCCGGCGGCAGATCAGACCACTGCGTCGGCGTCCGAGATCATGCCCGCAGTGCCTGTGGGACCAGCCAATATTGGAGACTGTTGGGGAACGTAGCAGAAATTCAAAATTTTCTACGCATCACCAAGATCAATCTATGGAGTTTACTAGCAACAAGAGGGAAGGAGTGCATCTACATACCCTTGTAGATCGCGAGCGGAAGCGTTCAAGAGAACGGGGTTGATGGAGTCGTACTCGTCGTGATCCAAATCACCGATGATCCTAGCGCCGAACGGACGGCACCTCCGCGTTCAACACACGTACGGAGCAGCGACGTCTCCTCCTTCTTGATCCAGCAAGGGGGGAGGAGAGGTTGATGGAGATCCAGCAGCACGACAGCGTGGTGGTGGAAGTAGCGGGATCCCGGCAGGGCTTCGCCAAGCGCAAGCGGGGAGGAAGAGGTGTCACGGGAGGGAGAGGGAGGCGCCAGGGCTTAGGATTTGCTGCCCTCCCTTCCCCCCACTATATATAGGGCCAAGGGAGAGGGGGGCACAGCCTTGGCCCTTCCTCCAAGGAAGGGTGCGGCCAGGGAGGAGTCCTTCCCCCCCAAGGCACCTCGGAGGTGCCTTCCCCCTTTAGGACTCTCCCTTTATCTTATCTCTTGGCGCATGGGCCTCTTGGGGCTGGTTCCCTTGGCCCATATAGGCCAAGGCGCACCCCCCACAGCCCATGTGCCCCCCCCCGGGGCTGGTGGACCCCTTGGTGGACCCCCGGACCCCTTTCGGCACTCCCGGTACAATACCGATAAAGTGCGAAACTTTTCCGGCGACCAAAATAAGACTTCCCATATATAAATCTTTACCTCCGGACCATTCCGGAACTCCTCGTGACGTCCGGGATCTCATCCGGGACTCCGAACAACTTCGGGTTACCGAATACTAATATCTCTACAACCCTAGCGTCACCGAACCTTAAGTGTGTAGACCCTACGGGTTCGGGAGACATGCAGACATGACCGAGACGACTCTCCGGTCAATAACCAACAGCGGGATCTGGATACCCATGTTGGCTCCCACATGCTCCTCGATGACCTCATCGGATGAACCACGATGTCGAGGATTCAACCAATCCCGTATACAATTCCCTTTGTCTACCGGTATGTTAATTGCCCGAGATTCGATCGTCGGTATCCCTATACCTTGTTCAATCTCGTTACCGGCAAGTCTCTTTACTTGTTCCGTAACTCACATCATCCCGTGATCAACTCCTTGGTCACATTGTGCACATTATGATGATGTCCTACCGAGTGGGCCCAGAGGTACCTCTCCGTTTACACGGAGTGACAAATCCCAGTCTCGATTCGTGCCAACCCAACAGACACTTTCGGAGATACCTGTAGTGCACCTTTATAGCCACCCAGTTACATTGTGACGTTTGGTACACCCAAAGCATTCCTACGGTATCCGGGAGTTGCACAATCTCATGGTCTAAGGAAATGATACTTGACATTAGAAAAGCTCTTAGCAAACGAACTACACGATCTTATGCTAGGCTTAGGATTGGGTCTTGTCCATCACATCATTCTCCTAATGATGTGATCCCGTTATCAACGACATCCAATGTCCATGGTCAGGAAACCGTAACCATCTATTGATCAACGAGCTAGTCAACTAGAGGCTTAGTAGGGACATGGTGTTGTCTATGTATCCACACATGTATCTGAGTTTCCTATCAATACAATTCTAGCATGGATAATAAACGATTATCATGAACAAGGAAATATAATAATAACCGATTTATTATTGCCTCTAGGGCATATTTCCAACAGTCTCCCACTTGCACTAGAGTCAATAATCTAGTCCACATCACCATGTTATTAACACTCATAGGTCACATCACCATGTGACCAACATCCAACGAGTTTACTAGAGTCAACAATCTAGTTCACATCTCTATGTGATTAACACTCAATGAGTTCTGGTTTGATCATGTTATGCTTGTGAGAGAGGTTATTAGTCAACGGGTCTGAACCTTTCAGATCTGTGTGCTTTACGAATATCTATGTCATCTTGTGGATGCTACCACGCGCTATTTGGAGCCATTTCAAATAATTGCTCTACTATACGAATCCGGTTTACTACTCAGAGCCATCCAGATTAGTGTCAAAGTTCGCATCGACGTAACCCTTTACGACGAACTCCTTTTTACCTCCATAATCGAGAAAATTCCTTAGTCCACTAGATACTAAGGATAAGTTTGACCGCTGTCATGTGATCCATTCCCGGATCACTATTGTACCCCTTGACCAACTCATGGCAAGGCACACTACATGTGCGGTACACAGCATAGCATACTGTAGAGCCTACGTCTAAAGCATAGGGGACGACCTTCGTCCTTTCTCTCTCTTCTGCTGTGGTCAGATCTTGAGTCTTACTCAATACTCACACCTTGTAACATAGCCAAGAACTCCTTCTTTGCTGATCTATTTTGAACTCTTTCAAAAACATGTCAAGGTGTGCGTTCTTTAAAAGTATCATCGGGCGTCTTGATCTATCTCTATAGATCTTGATGCCCAATATGTAAGCAGCTTTTATCCAGGTCTTCCTTTGAAAAACTCCTTTCAAACAACCCTTTATGCTTCCCAGAAATTTTACATCATTTCGGATCAACAATATGTCATTCACATATACTTATCAGAAATGTTGTAGCGCTCCCACTCACTTTATTGTAAATACAAGTTTCTAACAAACTTTGTATAAACCCAAAAACTTTGATCACTCCATCAAAGCGTATATTCTGACTCCGAGATGCTTGCTCCAATCCATGGAAGGATCGCTGGAGCTAGCATACCTTTTAGCATCCTTAGGATCGACAAAACCTTTCTGATTGTATCACATACAACCTTTCCTTACGAAAACTGGTATGGAAACTTGTTTTGACATCCATCTGCCAGATTTCATAAATGCAGCTAATGCTAACATGATTCCGACGGACTTAAGCATCGCTACGGATGAGAAAATCTCATCGTAGTCAACTCCTTGAACTTGTGAAAATACTCTTTGCCACAAGTCGAGCTTCATAGACGGTAACATTACCGTCCATGTCCGTCTTCTTCTTAAAGTTCCATTTATCTCGGATTTCATGGCTTCTAACCATTTGTCGGAATATGGGCCCACCATCGCTTCTCCATAGCTCATAGGTTCATCGTTGTCCAACAACATGACTTCCAAGACAGGATCACGTACTACTTTGAAGTATTACGCATCCTCGTCGTCCTACGAGGTTTGGTAGTGACTTGATCCGAAGTTTCATGATCACTATCATAAGCTTCCACTTCAATTGGTATAGGTGCCACAGGAACAACTTCCTGTGCCCTGCTACACACTAGTTGAAGTGACGGTTCAATAACCTTATCAAGTCTCCACCATCCTCCCACTCAATTCTTTCGAGAGAAACTTTTCCTCGAGAAAGGACTCGTTTCTAGAAGCAATTACTTTTGCTTCCAGATCTGAAATAGGAGGTATATCCAACTGTTTTTGGGTATTCTATGAAGACGCATTTATCCGCTTTGGGTTCGAGCTTATCAGCCTGAAGCTTTTTCACATAAGCGTCGCAGCCCCAAACTTTTAAGAAACGACAACTTAGGTTTCTCTAAACGGTGTCGTCTCAACGGAATTGCGTGGTGCCCCTTTTAAAGTGAATGCGGTTGTCTCTAATGCCTAACCCATAAACGATAGTGGTAATTCGATAAGAGACATCATGGTATGCACCATATCCAATAGGGTGCAGTTATGATGTTCGGACACACCATCACACTATGGTATTCCAGGCGGTATTAATTGTGAAACACTTTCCACAATGTCTTAATTGTGTGCCAAACTCGTAACTCAGATATCTCTATGATCATATCATAGACATTTTATCCTCTTGTCATGACGATCTTCAACTTCACTCTGAAATTACTTGAACCTTTCAATAATTCAGACTTGTGTTTCATCAAGTAAATACACTCAGCATCTACTCAAATCATCTATGAAGTAAGAACATAATGATATCCACTGCATGGCTCAGCACTCATTGGACTGCATACATCAAAATGTATTACTTCCAACAAGTTGCTCTCTTGTTCCATCTTACTGAAAACGAGGCCTTTCAGTCATCTTGCCCATGTGGTATGTTTTGCATGTCTCAAGTGATTCAAAATCAAGTGAGTCCAAACAATCCATCTGCATGGAGTTTCTTCATGCATATATACCAATAGACATGGTCCGCATGTCTCAATCTTTTCAAAAACGACTGAGTCCAAAGATCCATCTACATGGAGCTTCTTCATGCGTTCTATACCAATATGACTCAAATGGCAGTGCCACAAGTATGTGGTACTATCATTACTATTTTATATCTTTTGGCACGAACATGTGTATCACTGCGATCGAGATTCATTTTAGGTGCAAGACCATTGAAGATATTATTCAAATAAACAGAGTAACCATTATTCCCCTTAAATGAATAACCGTATTGCGATAAACATAATCCAATCATGTTTATGCTCAACGCAAACACCAATCTCGATGGTAGAGGGAGCATGCGATGCTTGATCACATCAACCTTGGAAACACTTCCAACACACATCGTCATCTCACCTTTAGCTAGTCTCCATTTATTCCGTAGCTTTTATTTCGAGTTACTAACACTTAGCAACCGAACCGGTATCTAATACCCTGGTGCTGCTAGGAGTACTAGTAAAGTACACATTCATATAATGTATATCCAATATACTTCTGTCGACCTTGCCTTCCTTCTCATCTACCAAGTATCTAGGGTAGTTCTGCTTCAGTGACCGTTCCCCTCATTACAGAAGCACTTAGTCTCGGGTTTGGGTTCAACCTTGGGATTTTTCACTAGAGCAGCAAATGATTTGTTGTTTCATGAAGTATCCCTTTTGCCCTTGCCCTTCTAGAAACTAGTGGTTTTACTAACCATCAACAATTGATGCTCCTTCTTGATTTCTACTTTCGCGGTGTCAAACATCGCGAGTTGCTCAAGGATCATCATGTCTATCCCCGATATGTTATAGTTCATCACGAAGCTCTAATAGCTTGGTGGCAGTGATTATGGAGAATCATCACTATCTCATCTGGAAGATTAACTCCCACTCGATTCAAGCGATTGTAGTACTCAGACAATCTGAGTACATGCTCAACGATTGAGCTTTTCTCCCTTAGTCTCAGGCTTAAGAAACTTGTCAGAGGTCTCATACCTCTTGACGCGGGCACTAGTCTGAAATCCCAATTTCAGTCTTCGGAACATCTCATATGTTCTGCGACGTTTCAAAAACCGTCTTTGGTGCCACAATTCTAAACCGTTAGCATTACGCACTGAACTATCACGTAGTTATCAAAACGTGTATGTCAGATGTTCCGGAAGATCTACAGACGACGCTGAGGTTCAGCACACCGAGCGGTGCATTAAGGACATAAGCCTTCTGTGCAGCAATGAGGACAGTCCTCAGTTTACGGACCCAGTCCACATAATTGCTACTACCAACTTTCAACTAAATTTTCTCTAGGAACATATCTTAAACAGTAGAACTAAAGCGTATGACATAATTTGCAAAGACCTTTTGACTATGTTCATGATAATGAAGTTCATCTGATTATCGAACTCCCACTCAGATAGACATCCCTCTAGTCATCTAAGTGATACATGATCCGAGTCAAACTAGGCCGTGTCCGATCATCACGTGAGACGGACTAGTCATCATCGGTGAACATCTCCATGTTGATCGTATCTACTATACAACTCATGTTCGACCTTTCGGTCTCTTGTGTTCCGAGGCCATGTCTGTACATGCTAGGCTCGTCAAGTCAACCTAAGTGTTTCGCATGTGTTCCGAGGCCATGTCTGTACATGCTAGGCTCGTCAACACCCGTTGTATTCGAACGTTAGAATCTATCACACCCGATCATCACGTGGTGCTTCGAAACAACGAACCTTCGCAACGGTGCACAGTTAGGGGGAACACGTCTCTTGAAATTTTAGTGAGGGATCATCTTACTTACTACCGTCGTTCTAAGCAAATAAGATGCATAACATGATAAACATCACATGCAATCAAGTAGTGACATGATATGGCCAATATCATTTTGCTCCTTTGATCTTCATCTTCGGGGCACCATGATCATCTTTGTCACCGGCATGACACCATGATCTCCATCATCATGATCTCCATCATTGTGTCTTCATGAAGTTGTCACGCCAACGATTACTTCTACTTCTATGGCTAACGCGCTTAGCAATAAAGTAAAGTAATTTACATGGCGTTAATCAATGACACGCAGGTCATACAAAAAATAAAGACAACTCCTATGGCTCCTGCCGGTTGTCATACTCATCGACATGCAAGTCGTGATTCCTATTACAAGAACATGATCAATCTCATACATCACATATATCATTCATCACATCTTCTGGCCATATCACATCACATAGCATACCCTGCAAAAACAAGTTAGACGTCCTCTAATTGTTGTTGCATGTTTTACGTGGCTGCTATGGGTTTCTAGCAAGAACGTTTCTTACCTACGCAAAAGCCACAACGTGATATGCCAATTTCTATTTACCCTTCATAAGGACCCTTTTCATCGAATCCGATCCGACTAAAGTGGGAGAGACAGACACCCGCTAGCCACCTTATGCAACTAGTGCATGTCAGTCGGTGGAACCTGTCTCACGTAAGAGTACGTGTAAGGTCGGTCCGGGCCGCTTCATCCCACGATGCCGCCGAATCAAGATAAGACTAGTAACGGCAAGAAGAATTGGCAACATCAACGCCCACAACTGCTTTGTGTTCTACTCGTGCATAGTAACTACGCATAGACCTAGCTCATGATTCCACTGTTGGGGAACGTAGCAGAAATTCAAAATTTTCTACGCATCACCAAGATCAATCTATGGAGTTTATTAGCAACGAGAGGGAAGGAGTGCATCTACATACCCTTGTAGATCGCGAGCGGAAGCGTTCAAGAGAATGGGGTTGATGGAGTCGTACTCGTCGTGATCCAAATCACCGATGATCCTAGCGCCGAACGGACGGCACCTCCGCGTTCAACACACGTACGGAGCAGCGACGTCTCCTCCTTCTTGATCCAGCAAGGGGGGAGGAGAGGTTGATGGAGATCCAGCAGCACGACGGCGTGGTGGTGGAAGTAGCGGGATCCCGGCAGGGCTTCGCCAAGCGCAAGCGGGGAGGAAGAGGTGTCACGGGAGGGAGAGGGAGGCGCCAGGGCTTAGGATTTGCTGCCCTCCCTTCCCCCCACTATATATAGGGCCAAGGGAGAGGGGGGCGCAGCCTTGGCCCTTCCTCCAAGGAAGGGTGCGGCCAGGGAGGAGTCCTTCCCCCCCAAGGCACCTCGGAGGTGCCTTCCCCCTTTAGGACTCTCCCTTTATCTTATCTCTTGGCGCATGGGCCTCTTGGGGCTGGTTCCCTTGGCCCATATAGGCCAAGGCGCACCCCCCACAGCCCATGTGCCCCCCCGGGGCTGGTGGACCCCTTGGTGGACCCCCGGACCCCTTTCGGCACTCCCGGTACAATACCGATAAAGTGCGAAACTTTTCCGGCGACCAAAATAAGACTTCCCATATATAAATCCTTACCTCCGGACCATTCCGGAACTCCTCGTGACGTCCGGGATCTCATCCGGGACTCCGAACAACTTTCGGGTTACCGAATACTAATATCTCTACAACCCTAGCGTCACCGAACCTTAAGTGTGTAGACCCTACGGGTTCGGGAGACATGCAGACATGACCGAGACGACTCTCCGGTCAATAACCAACAGCGGGATCTGGATACCCATGTTGGCTCCCACATGCTCCTCGATGACCTCATCGGATGAACCACGATGTCGAGGATTCAATCAATCCCGTATACAATTCCCTTTGTCTACCGGTATGTTACTTGCCCGAGATTCGATCGTCGGTATCCCTATACCTTGTTCAATCTCGTTACCGGCAAGTCTCTTTACTCGTTCCGTAACTCACATCATCCCGTGATCAACTCCTTGGTCACATTGTGCACATTATGATGATGTCCTATCGAGTGGGCCCCGAGGTACCTCTCCGTTTACACGGAGTGACAAATCCCAGTCTCGATTCGTGCCAACCCAACAGACACTTTCGGAGATACCTGTAGTGCACCTTTATAGCCACCCAGTTACGTTGTGACGTTTGGTACACCCAAAGCATTCCTACGGTATCCGGGAGTTGCACAATCTCATGGTCTAAGGAAATGATACTTGACATTAGAAAAGCTCTTAGCAAACGAACTACACGATCTTATGCTAGGCTTAGGATTGGGTCTTGTCCATCACATCATTCTTCTAATGATGTGATCCTGTTATCAACGACATCCAATGTCCATGGTCAGGAAACCGTAACCATCTATTGATCAACGAGCTAGTCAACTAGAGGCTTACTAGGGACATGGTGTTGTCTATGTATCCACACATGTATCTGAGTTTCCTATCAATACAATTCTAGCATGGATAATAAACGATTATCATGAACAAGGAAATATAATAATAACCTATTTATTATTGCCTCTAGGGCATATTTCCAACAGAGACGGCAAGCCACTGGAGGGGATGTACATGCTGCTGGTGGACGACACCATCCTTCTGCAAAGAATCCATGGGCAGATGCTAGCGATCTCGGAGCAGCCATGGAGATTGCAGGGGATGGCTCTGTGGCTGTGGCCATGTTCACAGAAGCTCTTCGGAACGCCTTGCCCAATGACGTGGTCCTCATGGATTGCCAGGTACGAGTACATTTCTCCAGCAACACCATGCCAAGCATCGGTTAATTGGTTACAGATGATGTGATTTAATAACCTCTGACATTGCTGGCAATTCCATTTTCTTTGTTTTAGATGCCGGTGATGAATGGCTATGAGGCGACGAAGCGCATTTGCGAGGAAGAAAGCCGCCACGGCGTTCACACCCCAATCATCGTGCTGACTGCGAAATCCGTGGAGGAGGGGCTGCAGGAGGCCGTGGAAGCTGGGATGGATCTTCACATGACAAAGCCGATACCAAAGTCGAAGATTGCAGGGGTTGTTCTTTAGCTCTGCAAACAAGACAAGAACTGATGTTGTTCTGTTATCGTGAGGATATTTAATTACTTATCACCGATGCATATGGGAATAGTGTGTTAGTAATCAAGATCATGCTCCTGCTGTTTTAGCTGCTGCTGCTGCTGATGCTGCAGGGTTATCAATAGACACACAACTCAGGACCCGAGTAGAAGGTTAAGCAACAATGGACATGCCAAAATTACAATGTGTGAAATGATTTATGTTTTACAACTTTGTGGCTGCCTTTTTTCTATTTAAACAGAAGTTTCAAGCAAAAATTCTGTGTTACATCCCGAAACAGAACTGAGTGAGCTCTCATCGCATAGTCGGATAGAGACCAAGGGGTTGTTTTAGTTCATGCCCTATGCTTCACGCCTGAGACAGAATGATTCCTAATGTTAGCCTGGATTGGAAAGGATTTTTGCCTTGTCAGGCAAGATATGCGAGTGTTGTTTCGTTCGATACTTGGCCTCGGACAGACACACAAACATTAAACAATCAACAAAGGGGTTGTTTTAGTTCATGCCCTGTGCTTCACGCCTGAGACAAAATGATGCCTAATGATAGCCTGGATAGGAAAGGATTTTTGCCTCGCCAGGCAAGATGTGTGAGTGTTGTATGGTTCGATACCTGGCTTGCGATAGACACACAAACAATAAACAATCAACAAAGCAAGCTGAGTTGACAGGTAATGAAGACGTGGGCTATAGAAAAATACACTGGATGCACTCCTAAACACATCTGCCTGGAACTCAGGCCTCCGATTTCTTGAGCCTGAGTCAAGCTAATTGAGTTTCCTGTGAGGATGGGTGCTCAGGTCAGTGAGGTGTCCAAGATTTCAGGTCTCCAACCAAACAACATCCAGGCATATTCCAGGGAGGGCTTAGGCCAGGCAACAATCCGGGTTGCAACCAAACAGCCCCCAACAACAGTGGTAACCGCCACGCACAGAAAAAGGATAAATCTTGTTCCAAGTCTGAAGAGGCCCCTATATGTGACCCATGTCGGGTTTTTTCTATTTCTGTTTTTTGTTTATTTTCTTTTTTATTTGGCTTTTTAATCTTTTTATTCATATGTCCCTCTTCTTTCTTTCAGATTTTCAAAATCTTCGTTGATGTTTACTTCTAGAAAAACATAGTTATTTTTTGACACAACGTTTTAGCTCTCGAGTGCATCTGCACCCGAGGTGACCAGTAATTCGTTTAAAATAGTAAAAAATGAATTATTTTTGTGATGCCAGATGCTCATGTGCGTGAGTTACGTACCAAATTTCGTGGAGCTTGGACATTTCAGTATATCTCAGTGAAAAACATAAATTTTGGGGTTATAAGAAAATTTATTGTTCACGTACCGTTTTGATCAATTTTTTTTGCCGTGAGCTCCTCGGATGTCCGAACAAGCTGAAATTTGTCACGAACATCACGCACTGAAACATCTTTCACCCCAAAAAAAATTAGATTTTCTTGAATGTTTAAGTATTTTTTTAATTTACTACTCACGGGTGATGCGCACCGGCACCGAATTGAAAATCCTGTTATTATTCACTTTTTTTTGGAGCAAATAGAAAACCCTTTTTAAAGCATATGATCATGTATCTAGGTGCATGAACTACTTAAAAATACTCTCTTGTTTGGGGGCAAAACAAGAACATTATTTTCTAAGACCATTAACTTTTTTAAAATAAACATACATGTAATTTAAGACCCGTACTTATTCTTCATCCCGGTCGAACAAATATCTTAATGCATGCGATGAAGATTATTTTCAATTCATACAACCATTTCTATTTTGTATGTGAACATTCTTATTTTTGTCACTATTTTTCCTATTATTTTAATCATTTATTCAATAACTTAAAAACTTGTTAAATAAAAAGTGCATTCCCCGAAACATACATTAAGATAATGAGTTAAAGGGTCATGCTACTGGGTGACCCATATAGAGTCCTCTTCAGCCGTTATAGACATTTTCCTAAATGATCTGACTTTATTCATTAACTAAATAAATTACATCAGATTAAAGACCCGAATTACACATGGATAAGAAATATTTCCAATACAACTAAAAGTTACATCAAAATTCTTTGACATTGCTGCCTCTCGCTTCATCTTTTGTATTGTGACTTTAAGATGAGCCTCCTATGAAAAAGCCGCAGAATACCAAACTTGCACAAGCTGCGCTAACCTAATAGGTAATTTAAAGCTGCATGAGCCTCCTACCCCAACAGGTGAGAACCTAAGATCGTTGAATGTACTGTTGTCAAACTGTCGCTTTGATGCCATATTATCGGGGAAGAATATCGGGAACACAGATGTGAAAAATAGAAAAAAAAACGCCGATTAAACCAACCTTGGCTTCACACTTGCCGCCACCACCGCCTTGATAGGTCGAAGCGACAGAATAACCCACCAGAATTAGATCTGACAATTCAGAAGAAAAAAAACACCACGTGTTCCATGATATGTACAATATCAATCTCGATAACAGGACAGATAGAGCCATGGGGCTTTTATTTTGTGCGACATTTCCTTTTCACCATCGAGACGCTGCAACCGTTGACATAGAAAACAAATTAAAAAAGGTCCAGCTAGTCTCCAACTTTGATCCATGCCCTCCTACCCTATCTCCAGGTGCCAAAGTGGCCACCGAAAATTGGGGGAATAGGTGGAAACACCAGCTAGAAGATAGACCTTCTTGCCTCCTTCAGGCGGTATAGCAACGCGCGACATAGAAGGGAGGTGATACTGAAGGAAATATGCCCTAGAGGCAATAATAAAGTTGTTATTTTATATTTTCTTATTCATGATAAAGGTTTATTATTCATGCTAGAATTGTATTGATCGGAAACCTAAATACATGTGTGAATACATAAACAAACACCATGTCCCTAGTGAGCCTCTACTAGACTAGCTCGTTAATCAAAGATGGTCAAGTTTCCTAACCATGGACATGTGTTGTCATTTGATAAACGGAATCACATCATTAGGAGAATGATGTGATGGACATGACCCATCCGTTAGCTTAGCATTATGATCGTTAAGTTTTATTGCTATTGCTTTCTTCATGTCATATACATATTCCTTCGACTATGAGATTATGCAACTCCCGGATACCGGAGGAATACCTTGTCTGCTATCAAATGTCACAACGTAACTGGGTGATCATAAAGATGCTCTACAGGTATCTCCGAAGGTGTTTGTTGAGTTGGCATAGATCGAGATTACGATTTTTCACTCCGAGTATCGGAGAGGTATCTCTGGGCCCTCTCGGTAATACACATCATAAGCTTTCAAGCAAACGACTAAGGAGTTAGTCACGAGATGATGTATTACGGAACGAGTAAAGAGACTTGCCGGTAACGAGATTGAACTAGGTATGAAGATACCGACGACCGAATCTCGGGCAAGTAACATACTGATGGACAAAGGGAATTACGTATGTTGTCATAACGGTTCGACCGTTAAAGATCTTCGTAGAATATGTAGGAGCCAATATGAGCATCCAGGTTCCGCTATTGGTTATTGACCGGAGAGGTGTCTCGGTCATGTCTACATAGTTCTCGAACCCGTAGGGTCCGCACGCTTAACGTTCGTTGATGATATAGTATTATATGAGTTATGTGATTTGGTGACCGAATGCTGTTCGGAGTCCCGGGTGAGATCACAGACATGACGAGGAGTCTCGAAATGGTCAAGAGGTAAAGATTGATATATAGGACGATGATATTCGGACACCGGAAGTGTTCCGGAGGGTACCGTGTACTTATCGGCTCACCGGAAAGGAGTTTCGGGCACCCCCAAAAAAGATATGGGCCTTATGAGCCAAGTGAGGGAACACACCAGCCCTGGTGCACCCCTACAGAGGCCAACCCTATGAGGAGGAGAAGAAAAGAGGGGAGGGCAAGGAAAGTGTAGATTAGGATTCCTACTTCCTTCCCTCTCCCCCCCTCTTTTCTCCCCCCTCGGTTATATAGGCAGGGGCGCGCGCGGCTTGGGACGGACTCCAAGTAGGATTCCTCCTACTTGGGCGCCTCCTATGGCTGCTTCTCCCTCCCTCCCACCTATATATAAGAGGAGGGGGGCGCCTAGCACAGACCAGACAATTGCCTAGCCGTGTGCGGCGCCCCCCTCCATAGTTTACACCCCCAATCATATTTTCGCGGTGCTTAGGCGAAGCCCTGCGAGGATCACTTCACCATCACCGTCACCACGCCGTCGTGCTGACGGAACTCATCTACTACCTCGACGTCTTGCTGGATCAAGAAGGCGAGGGATGTCACCGAGCTGAACGTGTGCAGAACTCGGAGGTGTTGTACGTCCAGTACTTGATCGGTGGAGCGCGAAGAAAGTTTGACTACATCAACTGCGTTGTGAAACGCTTCCATTTACGGTCTACGAGGGTACGTAGACACACTCTTCTCCTCGTTGATATGCATCTCCATGGATAGATCATTGCGTGTGCGTAACTTTTTTTTGTTTTCCATGCAACGTTCCCCAACAGATACTTACCACTCTTGCTTGTGGATGCACTCGCTCCAAGTGAAGGGAACTCCTAATGCGTAGGCCATTGCGTGACCCATTAGCAGATACAACGGTTTTTTATTTTATTAAATCTCATAATTTGTATATACTTTCGAACAATTTTTAAAATAAAAATAAATTTATGTGTTGAATAATAATAATATGTTACCAATAATGTATCTACTCAAAAAATAAATGTTCACACATTTTTTTTAAATGGTCTAATATATGTAGCAAATGGCCAGATATTTTTAAATATATTCTCAGGACATCGACTTGTGACATAAAAAATTATGTGCATGTATATTGGTCTGATATGCGTTCTCCTTGGATTTTTTTTGTTTTAAGTTTTCTTCTTTCTTTTTCTTTAGTTTTTCTTTAGTTTTTGCTGATTTTCTTCAAATTTCTAGAAAACATTTCTATACATGTTTCATATTTTTCAAATACATGGTTAACAATTTTTGAAATGTATGTTTACTACCTAGTTTTTTATACATATTTTAATTTTTTCTTATAAACCTAAAATACTTTATTATATAGGTGTAACATTTTTAAAAGCATGATTAACATTTTTTCAAATACTTTTATTGAACATTCTTTTGGAATACATGTTGAAACATTATTTTTAAACTATGTGAACATTTTGCATAGATAAGATAAACTTTTCGAAAAAATTCCAAAGTATTTTCTGTGAAACAGGTGAACATTTAGAAAAACCAAACGTACATTTTTTAGTGCTAGGAAACAATTGTTTTTTAAGTACACAAACTTTCTGTTTTACATTGTATAGTTTTGTTTTCAAAATGTCAGGTACATTTGAAACACAGAAATATTTGTGTTATATCACATACATTTTTTTGAATGGTGCAGACATTTTATTAAAGGTTGTGTACACATTTTTGACACTACACTTGCTTTTTTTTAAATGTGCGTTGAACACATTTTGAAAAATTAACTTATTTGTTTTCATAATGTATGTGTTTACTAATTTTTTTAAAACACATGTGAGAACAGCATGACGAGTCCATGTGGTCAGTGGGCCGGCCAGTGCCAGCTCACGAACTTTCTGTTTTACATTGTATAATTTTGTTTTTAAAATATCAGCTACATTTTTTAAACACACAAATTTTCTGTTATATCAAATACATTTTTTTGAATGGTGCAAACATTTTCTTAAAGGTTGTGCGCACATTTTGACACTATATTTACATTTTTTTAATGTGCGTTGAACAAATTTTGAAAACTTAACCTATTTGTTTTCGTAATATATGTGTTTACTATTTTTTTAACACATGTGAGAAAAGGACGACGAGACCATGTCATCACTGGGCCGGCCAGTACCTGCTCCCTGTAGGCGACCCACCCATAGGGCTCGCTATGGGTGGCACATAGTCGCACCCCATATCTCCTCTAGAACGCTTCGAGAGTTGTTTCGCCCAGCCTGATGCCAAACGTACAGTAGACCATTAACCTTTGCCTCCCTGTTCTTGATCATCGGCTGCCTGGACGTGCGTCGCTTGGTCGCCACATAAAAAACCATTAGTGGCTCCGAAGAAACCCCTGATAAAAGTTCCCAAACTCGACAAAAGTTTTCATATCTGGAAAAAGTTCATGAATTTTTGTAAACTTCGTGAATTTGAACAACAGTTTCAAATTTGAAAAAATCATGAGTCTGAAAAAATATAGTTTAAAAATTCATGAATTTGAAAAAATCATGGATTTATAAAGTTCTCATAAATATTTTTCCATGCATGTTAAAATGCTCTCAAGTGCATCAATGTTTTTTTACGCTTTTGAATTGCTACTTCCTAAAATTTTCTCTAAATTTACATGCTCCAAAGTCTAATATTGTATCAATTGGAGGTTATATTTAAATTAAGAGTGACTTGAGATGAAGATGGCTATATGTTAACCCAGATGCGTAGAAATTTGATTTGATTTACGAGAAATTCTCGCAACAGCTATTTTGCATGTAAGCACTTAATAGAATTCCAAGCAACTTATGCAACTTTGTAACTTGTGAGGCTGACAATCTAAACAGGTTAATAACTCTCTATCTTGGAAAACTATATTGTTGACTCATGTGTCTGTTATTACCTATTTACTCCTTATTTTGTTTGTTGTTTCTGTTGGTATATATAGGTTCATCTGATGGGAGGGGAGATAACCATAAAGGACAAGGAGCCAGGAGAAGCGGGAACGTGCTTTGGCTTCAACATGTTCCTGAAGGCCAGCGACAGTCCAGAGGTTGAAGA
Source organism: Triticum aestivum (assembly GCF_018294505.1). Taxonomy (NCBI): domain Eukaryota; kingdom Viridiplantae; phylum Streptophyta; class Magnoliopsida; order Poales; family Poaceae; genus Triticum; species Triticum aestivum. Next base: position 97,771,342 of record NC_057814.1, on the reverse strand, counting down.
CGGGCTCGAGGAAGGAAGGGCGGTGCCGTCTCTGTTCAGGAAGCCCGCCTGCTTCAAGGGCGGACACTGCGTCCTCCTCGTCCACGACGACGGGACCCGCCGGATCCTGCACACATGGATGGAGCGCGTCGGGATGAAGGTCTGGCCCGTCTCGTGCGCCGAGCTCCTAGCCCCGACCATCCACAAGGTGTGCTCCGCCTTTGGCGCCTAGCCGTCAAGACCGGCATCGATGTCGTCGCTGCACAACGCATGTGGCGACGACTTGGGTGACACCACAGATTGTTGCGTCATCTCCAAGGACATGGCCAGCCACCTGAGGAGCAGCAGGGGCATGGGCGGCAACCACGCCGGGCACCTCCACGCCTTCGGCCTGCCAGTCGTTGTCTACGTCTCCACTGGAAGGCTCCATGAGGCCGCCCACAAGCTGGCGAGGTTGGCGAGGACCAGCTCCAGGTGCCGTGCAGGGTCGTCTGCCTGACGGACCTCAAGACCCCCACCCAGGATCTGAGGAGGTTTAAGGAGGCGAGCAGCTGCGACCTCGAGCTGCGCAAGCCCATCCACGGCTCCCGGCTGCACAAGCTCCTCCAGGTCATGAGGGGCCTCCAGGCATCCCATTTCTAGCACATGCGCACATTTCAATTCGAGATGCCGGCGGCTGATCAGACCACTGCGTCGATGTCCGAGATCACGCCCGCAGTGCCTGTGGGACAAGCCAATGCTCGAGACGGCAAGCCACTGAAGGGGAAGCGCGTGCTGCGGGTGGACGACACCATGCTTCTGCAGAGAATCCACGGGCAGATGCTGAGCGATCTCGGAGCATCCGTAGAGATTGCAGGGGATGGCTCTGTGGCTGAGGCCATGTTCACAGAAGCTCTTCGGAATGCCTTTCCCTATGATGTGGTCCTCATGGATTACCAGGTACGAGTACATTTCTCCAGCAACACCATGCCAAGCATCGGTTAATTTGTTACAGATGATGTGATTTAATAATCTCTTTCATTGCTGGCAATTCCATTTTCTTCTCAGATGCTGGTGATGAATGGCTATGAGGCGATGAGGCGCATCTGCGAGGAAGAAAGCCGCCACGGCGTCCGCGCCCCGATCATCGCGCTGACTGCGAATTCCGCGGAGGAGGGGCTGCAGGAGGCCGTGGAATCTAGGATGGATCTTCACCTGACAAAGCCGATACCAAAGTTGAAGATTGCAGGGGTTGTTCTTGAGCTCTGCAAACAAGACAAGAACTTATGTTGTTCTGTTCTCGTGAGGATATTTAATTACTTATCACCCATGCATATAGGAATAGTGTGTTAGTAATCAAGATCCTGCTCCTGCTGTTGCTGCAGGGTTGTTAATAGACACAGAACTCAGCACCCGAGCAGAAGGTTAAGCAACAACGGAGATGCCAAAATTACAATGTGTGAAATGATTTATGTTTTAGAACTTTGTGACTACCTTTTTTCCGTTTAAACAAAAGTTTCAAGCAGAAATTCCGTGTTACATCCCGAAACAGAACTGAGTGAGCTCTTATCGCATAGTCGGACAGAGACCAAGGGGTTGTTTGGTTCATGCCCAATGCTTCATGCCTGAGACAAAATGATGCCTAATGATAGCCTGGATAGGAAAGGATTTTTGCCTCGCCAGGCAAGATGTGTGAGTGTTGTTTGGTTCGATACCTGGCTTGCAATAGACATACAAACAATAAACAATCAACAAAGCAAGCTGAGTTGACAGGTAATGAAGACGTGGGCTATGGAAAAATACACTGGATGTACTCCTAAATGCATCTGCCTGGAACTCAGGCCTTCGATTTCCTGAGCCTGAGTCAAGCTAATTGAGTTGCCTCTGAGGAAGGGTGCTCAGGTCAGGGAGGTGTCCAAGATTGTAGTCCTCCAACCAAACAGCGTCCAGGCATATTCCAGGGAGGGCTCAGGCCAGGAAACAATCCGGGTTGCAACCAATCAGCCCCCAACAATAGTGGTGACCGCCACGCAAAGAAAAAGGATAAATCTTGTTCCAAGTCTGAAGAGGCCCCTATATGTTGAAGGAAATATGCCCTAGAGGCAATAATAAAGTTGTTATTTATATTTCCTTATATCATGATAAATATTTATTATCCATGCTAGAATTGTATTAACCGGAAACTTAGTACATATGTGAATACATAGACAAACAGAGTGTCCCTAGTATGCCTCTACTTGACTAGCTCGTTAATAAAAGATGGTTAAGTTTCCTAACCATAGACATGTGTTGTCATTTGATGAACGGGATCACATCATTAGAGAATGATGTGATGGATAAGACCCATCCGTTAGCTTAGCATAATGATCGTTTAGTTTTAATTCTATTGCTTTCATCATGACTTATACATGTTCCTCTGACTATGAGATTATGCAACTCCCGAATATAGGAGGAACACCTTGTGTGCTATCAAACGTCACAACGTAATTGGGTCATTATAAAGATGCTCTACAGATGTCTCCGATGATGTTTGTTGAGTTGGCATAGATCGAGATTAGGATTTGTCACTCTGTGTATCGGAGAGGTATCTCTGGTCCCTCTCGGTAATGCACATCACTATAAGCCTTGCAAGCAATGTGAATAATGAGTTAGTTGCGGGATGATGCAATACGGAACAAGTAAAGAGACCTGCCGGTAACGAGATTGAACTAGATATGATGATACCGACGATCGAATCTTGGGCAAGTAACATAGCGATGACAAAGGGAACAACGTATGTTGTTATGCGGTTTGACCGATAAAGATCTTCGTAGAATATGTAGGAGCCAATATGAGCATCCAGGTTCCGCTATTGGTTATTGACCGGAGATGTGTCTCAGTCATGTCTACATAGTTCTCGAACCCGTAGGGTCCGCACGCTTAACGTTCGAATGACGATTTGTATTATGAGTTATGTGATTTGATGACCGAAGTTTGTTCGGAGTCCCGGATGAGATCACGGACATGACGAGGAGTCTCGAAATGTTCGAGAGGTAAAGATTCATATATTGGAAGGTTACATTCGGACACCGGAATGGTTCGGGTTGTTTCGGATGAGTTTCGGAGCACCAGGGGTTACCGGACCCCCCCCCCTCCCGGGGAAGTTCATGGGCCTTAGTGGAAAGGAGAGGAGGGCCACAAGGAAGGCCGCGCCCCCCCATGGCTAGTCCAAATTGGACTAGGGAGGGGGGCGGCGCCCCCTCTTTCCTTCTCCCATCTTCCTCCTTCCCTCTCTCTCCCTCTCTTGGAAAGGAAGGGGACTCCAACTAGGATTGGGAATCCTAGTTGGACTCCCCTATGGCGCGCGCCCCCCTATGTCCGGCCTCCTCTCCTCTCCCCTTTATATACGTGGGAGGGGGCACCCCAAAATGCACACCAAGTCTTCTCTTAGCCGTGTGCGGTGCCCCCCTCCACAGTTACACACCTCGGTCATATCGTCGTAGTGCTTAGGTGAAGCCCTGTGCCGGTAACTTCATCATCACCATCGCTACGTCGTCGTGCTGACGGAACTCTCCCTCGTCCTCAACTGGATCAAGAGCTCGAGGGACGTCATCGAGCTAAACGTGTGCTGAATGCGGAGGTGCCGTACGTTCGGTTCTTGGATCGGTTGGATCGCGAAGACGTTTGACTACATCAACTGTGTTACTTAACGCTTCCGCTTTCAGTCTACGAGGGTACGTGGACACACTCCCCCCGCTCGTTGCTATGCTTCTCCTAGATAGATCTTGCGTGATCGTAGGAAAATTTTGAAATACTACGTTCCCTAACATATGCGACCCATATCGGGTTTTTTCTGTTTCCTTTTTTTTATTTGGCTTTTTAATATTTTTATTGATATTTCTCTCTTCTTTCTTTCAAAATTTCAAAATCTTCGTTGATGTTTACAGCTAGAAAAACATGATTACGCACCAATGAGGATCTTTATACTCCAGCTCCTTTTCTATTATTTCTTTCTACACTGTCCTTAATAGCGGGTTGGTTACATCTACATCCCAAATGGAAACCAAGCCTTTCGTGGTTCAAAAACGCGGAATCTCGTCTCAATCATCATTTGTCAGGACTTTTCGGGGTAAGTTCTTTGGCTTGGACAGGACATTTAGTTCATGTTGTTATTCCCGCATCCAGGGGGAGTACGTTCGATGGAATAATTTCTTTATTTTTGGACACAACGTTTTGGCTCTCGGGTGCATCTGCACCCGATGTGACCAGTAATTCATTTAAAATAGTAAAAATGAATTCTTTTTGTGATGCTAGATGCTCATGTGCGTGAGTTCCATGCCAAATTTCGTGGAGCTTGGACATTTCAGTATCCCTCAGTGAAAAACACAAATTTTGGGGTTGTAAGAAAGTTTATTGTTCATGTACTGTTTTGATCGATTTTTTTCCATGAGCTCCTTAGATGTCCGAACAAACTGAAATTTGGCACGAACATCACGCACTAAAACATCTTCCACCCCAAAAATTTACATTTTCTTGAATTTTTGAAGTACTTTATTTTGAATTTACTGCTCACAGGGTGGTGAGCACGGGCACCGAATTGAAAATCCGGTTATTTTTCTCTTTTTTCTGGAGCAAATAGAAGAACCTTTTTAAAGCATATGATCATATATCTAGGTGCATGAACTACCTAAAATATTCTCTTGCTTGGGGGGAAAACAAGAACATTTCTAAGACCATTAGCTTTTTTAAATAAACATACATGGAATTTAAGGCCCGTACTTATTCCTCACCCCAGTCGAACAAATATCTTAATGCATGCGATGAAGATTATTTTTAATTCATACAACCATTTCTAGTTTGTATGTGAACATTTTTATTTGCACACTATTTTTCCTACTATTTTAATCATTTATTCAATAACTTAAAACTTGTTAAATAAAAAGTGCATTCCCTGAAACATACATAAAGAAAATGAGTTAAATGGTCTTGCTACTGGGCAACCCGTATAGAGTCCTCTTCAGCCGTTATAGACATTTCCCTAAATAATCTGACTTTAATCATTAACTAAATAAATTACATCAGATTAAAGAACCGAATTAGACATGGATAAGAAATATTTCTAATACAGCTAAAAGTTACATCAAAATTCTTTGACATTGCTGCCTCTCGCTTCATCTTTTGTATTGTGACTTTAAGATGAGCCTCCCATGAAAAAGCTGTAGAATACCAAACTTGCACAAGCTGCACTAACCTAATAGGTAATTTAAAGCTGCATGAGCCTCCTACCCCAACAGGCGAGAACCTAAGATCGTTGAATGTACTGTTGTCGATGACACACCACTTACAAGGCAGGTTGTCGAACCACCGCTTTGATGACATACTATCGGGGAAGAATATCGGGAACACAAATGTGAAAAATAGAAAAAACACCGATTAAACCAACCTTGGCCTCACACTTGCCGCCACCACCGCCTTGATAGGTCGAAGCGACAGGATAACCCACCAGAATTAGATCTGACGATTCAGAAGAAAAAAACACCACGTGTTCCCTGATATGTACAATATCGATCTCGATAACTGGACAAATAGAGCCATGGGGTGTTTATTTTGTGCGACATTTCCTCTTCACCATTGAGACGTTGCAACAGTTGACATAGAAAACAAATTAAAAAAAGGTCCAGCTAGTCTCCAACTTTGATCCATGCCCTCCTCCCCCATCTCCAGGTGCCAAAGTGGCCACCGAAAATGAGGGGAATAGGTGGAAACACCAGCTAGAAGATAGACCTTCTTGCGTCCTTCAGGCGGTATAGCAACACACGGCATAGAAGGGAGGTGATATTTACCACTCTTGCTGGTGGATACAATCGCTCCAAGTGGAGGGAACTCCTAATGCGTAGGCCATTGCGTGACCCATTAGCAGATACAACGGTTTTTTATTTTATGAAATCTCATAATTTTTATATACTTTTGAACAATCTTTAAAATTAAAATAAAATTTATGTGTTAAAAAAATATGTTACCAATAATGTTTCTACTCGAAAAATAAATGTTCACACGTTTTTTTTAAATGGTCAAATATATGTAGCAAATGGCCAGATATTTTTAAATATATTCTCACGACATCGACTCGTGACATAAAAAATTATGTGCATGTATATTAAAATGTCAGACAAACTTTCTGTTTTACATTGTATAATTTTGTTTTTAAAATGTCAGATATATTTTTAAACGCAGAAATATTTGTGTTATATCACATACATTTTTTTGAATGGTGCAGACATTTTCTTAAAGGTTGTGTACACATTTTTGACACTACACTTACATTTTTTTAATGTGCGTTGAACACTTTTTGAAAAATTAACTTATTTTTTTCATAATATATGTGTTTGCTATTTTTTTTAAACACATGTGAGAACAGCGTGACGAGCCCATGTGGTCACTGGGCCGGCCAGTACCAGATCACGAACTTTCTGTTTTACATTGTATAATTTGGTTTTTAAAATGGCACGTACATTTTTTAAACGCAGAAATTTTGTGTTCTATCACATACTTTTTTTTGAATGGTGCAAACATTTTCTTAAAGGTTGTGCGCACATTTTGACACTACATTTACATTTTTTTAATGTGCGTTGAACACATTTTGAAAAATTAACTTATTTGTTTTCGTAATATATGTGTTTACTATTTTTTTAAACACATGTGAGAACAGCGTGACGAGACCATGTCGTCACTGGGCCGGCTAGTACCTGCTCCCTGTAGGTGACCCACCCGTAGGGCTCGCTATGGGTGGCACATAGTCGCACCCCATATCTCCTCTAGAACGCTTCGAGAGTTGTTTCGCCCAGCATGATGCCAAACGTATAGTGGACCAATCACCTTTGCCTGACTGTTCTTGATCATCGGTTGTCTGGACGTGTGTTGCTTGATCGCCACATAAAAAACCATTAGTGGTTTCGAAGAAACCCCGATAAAAGTTCCCAAACTCGACAAAAGTTTTCGTATCTGGAAAAAGTTCATGAATTTTTGAAAACTTCATGAATTTGAACAGCAGTTTCAAATTTCAAAAAAAGCATGAATTTGAAAAAACTAGTTTAAAATTCATGAAATTGAAAAAATCATTGATTTATAAAGTTCTCATATATCTTTTTCCATGCATGTTAAAATGCTCTCAAGTGCATCAATGTTTTTTGCGCTTTTCAATTGCTACTTCCTAAAATTTTCTCTAAATTTACATGCTCCAAAGTCTAAAATTGTATTAATTGGAGGTTATGTATAAATTAAGAGTGACTTGAGATGAATATGGCTATATGTTAACCCAGATTCTTAGAAATTTATTTTAAGTTATCAGAAATTCTGGCAACAGCTGTTTTTCATGTAAGCACTTAATAGAATTCCAAGCAACTTATGCTACTTTGTAACTTGTGAGGATGACACTCTAAAAAGGTTAATAACTCTCTATCTTTGAAAACTATATTGTTCACTCATGTGTCTGTTATTACCTATTTACTCTTGATTTTGTTTCTTGTTTCTATTGGTATATATAGGTTCGTCTGATGGGAGGGGAGATAAGCATCAAGGAGAAGGAGCCAGGAGAAGCGAGAACTTGCTTTGGCTTCAACGTGTTCTTGAAGGCCAGCGACAGTGCAGAGGTTGAAGACGGCCTCAAGGAAGGGATGGTGGCGCCGTATGTGTTCAGGAAGCCCGCCTACTTCAAGGGCGGACACCGCGTCCTCCTCGTCCATGGCGAAGGGACCCGCCGGATCCTGCACACATGGATGGATCGTGTCGGGATGAAGGTCTGGCCCGTCTCGTGCGCCAAGCTCCTAGCCCCGATGATGCGACCCCGTCTTCGAAGAAGAGGGAGTACAAGGGGACGTCCGATCTTCACGGCGTAGGACCGATAAATGGATGGGGATAACTAGCTGCAAGCAGCCGGAAAATGGAAAATAAGAGATTATGACCCGACGAGGAGGATGCTCACCGGAGCTTGCAATCTGAACATTCGCTGATCCACAACCCGCAATACTACCCCACACAACCACGCTCAAGTCGTGGAGCACGGGATAGGTGCAACCCGCAAGGGAAACCACGAACTCTAACCCACACAACACGATCTAGTCGTGAAGCACGAATTAGGAGCAATTTCTCAAGGAATCACGAGAATAAGGATAACAAGAGCTCTCCAAACTCAGGAGGAGTCTATGTCTTTGGTCTTTGATAGAAAATGGCAAATGTCCCCAACGAAGGGAAGAGCTAGCCTATTTATAATCGGGACAACCCCCCTGGATAGGTGTGAAAAAGAACTAGCTTCTAGAACCAGCTTAGGTGTGAAGGTGAACCAACTTTGTTTGACTAAATGGCTTCAAGACTTAATGAGGTAGCTTCTGGAAATCTCTCGTTGGAGGTGGTTGGTAGTTCCCAACCAAACATTGTTCACTGGGGTCGAACAATGTTTCCTTCAGCAGAAAACTCGAGTTCTGGGAAACTTTCGCAAGTTGGGATATCCAAACTCGTGCAAAACATTGTTTCGTGAGAATCGGAACAATGTTTCTTCAGTAGACAACTCATTTCTTCATGAGCTCCTAACTTTGTTTCTTTGCCATAAAACATTGTTTTGCACGGCCTGAAATGTGTTTGGCCTTCTTCGTTATTGCACCTGGGTTGAACCAACAACAAAGGAGGTGAAGGCACAACCATGTTTTCAAGGTCAAATGATAGACTTAATTTAGCGTTCACCTGATCATGTATTTGCATTTGCGCGACTTCTTGTGATTGGACCGTTGATGATTGGTGGTGTGGTGCCCATGGTTGGGATGTCCTCATCATCCTCCCCCTCTTGAGAAGGAGTCGTCCTCGACTCTAATGGTCGAATGGTTCTCATGTCCTTATCACCCTCCCTCTCTTGAAAATGAGTCGTCCTCGACTCTAGCTGGTCATCACACAGAAGAAAATTGGGCAGTACAAAGAAATAATGCCAAGATTTTATCAAATGCTTAAGTTTAGCTTTCACCTTTGCGAACTTCAAATGTTTTGTTCGACTCAGCAATTCTTTCCAGCTAACATTTCCATGGAGTAGAAACTTGTAATCAGGCACATCCATGTTTGTATCATCCTCCCTCCCTTGAAGAAAAGTCGCCCCCGAGTTCCTTCGGTCTACAAAATAATAGCACAAGGACAATAAAAAATATCTTGGCCAAGTAAAAGTCGAATAAGTATATACAATTTTTAGTTTTATTGGCTCCTTGATGGTTTCATTATGATTAACAAAAGGATATTGTTTGATGGATGACATAGCAATCATCTTTTCTCTAATTTCATCGCGCCAATGCTTCAAGAGTTCATAAGTGCATACCTCTGGGTGATTCAAGATGAATGATCTATTTTCTTTTACCTCACTGAGTACCTCCATGCCTTTTTGAAGATCACTTACCCCACATGATGTTTCTTTGATGGTGCTCCACGTGCGCCATAATTGTTCATGGATCTCATCCTCCCATCGCTGTAGCAGGGCAGCTAAGTATGATTTTTGCGTCTGCACATACTTCAAAGAAAGAGAGCTTTGTGAATGGTTAGTAGTTGAATAGTCTTCTCTCCTTGCATGTGGTGGATCACTCATCTCTTTGATATTGTGTGTAAACACATCAAACTCAGATTTGGTGGACTCACTACTCCTCTCACTTTGATGGCGTGGTATAATATGATGTGGTTCACTCATTTCTCTAATCTTGTGGTGGATTACCTCACCCTCATATTTGGTGGACTCACACAACTCATTAATCCTCTCTCGCCGAATGTGAGGTATACATGGGTGGAGATATTCCATCTCTCTAATCTCATTTTGAACAATCTGATCCTCACATTTGGTGGACTCACTCACCTCACCTCTCTTATCACTCTGATTATGTGGGCTTTTGGGAAGTGAACACTCTTCCTCACATCTAGTGGAGTCACTCATCTCACCTCTCTTATCATTCTCAATATGTGAATGTTTGGAAAATGGACATTCTTCCTCACATTTGGTGGAGTCACTCAACTCACCCCTCTTAGCACTCTCAATATGTGGAATTTTTGGAAGTGGGGTGCCCGGAACCAAGTCGATTTGGTGTTCAATGCCTCGCTTCAGCGGCAATCTGGGTGGCACCTCCTTGTGAAGCACATCCCCATACTCCTGCAAAAGATCCAATACAACACTAGGAAGAGTTGAGGGTAAGTCGTTAGCAGCCAATAAAGTTTCCTTGTACATGAGTACAAAGAATGGAGTATTAGGTTCTCTCAATGCCTGCATATCCTTTTTCCTAGCCATCACAACTAATCCCTGTTTTTCCCGGGGCTTGGTCATATTTGGCTGTGGAGCTTTTGGCTGTGGAAACACTCCCTCACTATATTGGCGGCTCACTCTTTGTGTATGATCACTCTCTCCATTTTTCTTCCCTTTCTTTTCATCTCATCAAGATAGAGTTCCTCGGGTGTCATGGGAAGCCAAGTGAACTTTTCTCCTCTATGGACAAAACATAAGCGATTTGCACACCCGCTGATTTGCACATCCCGTTCACGCAACCATGGTCATCCTAGAAGCAAGTGACAAATGTGCATGGGCACTACATCACACTCAACTCCATCCTGATATGTCCCCACTGAAATTGGTATTCTCACACTGCTCATCACCTTTATTGCACCACAATCATTCAACCATCTCATGCGGTATGGATTGGGGTGACGTTTTGTTTGCAACTGACGCTTCTCAACCATCTCTATGCTTGCAATATTGTTGCAGCTGCCACTATCAACAATCACTCGACATATTTTTGAGTTGATAAGGCAACGGGTGTGGAAAGATTATGTCGTTGTCCCTTTTCCTCCTCCACAACCTGGGTGTTAAGTGAACGACATACCACCAAAGCTTCACCATCAAGTTCTTCATGAGATAAAATAGTGCCTCCTACTTCCCTGCCTTGCTCCTCTTCCACTTCATCCTTGCCACCTTCAGGGTCACTTTCATATTTCCATTCACCTCGCTCATTGATGATCATAGTTCTTTTGCTTGGACATTCTGAAGAAATGTGACCTCTTCCTTTGCACTTGTGGCATTGAATGCCGCTGCTGCGTGTAGAACTCTTTTCTGGAGGTTGAGCGGAGGATACTCCTGCTGCTACTGATGACCTCTTATCTTGATTGCCAATAGCAGATGAGGAAGCCGTCGAGGCATGTGGGTGCCTAGGTGGTGCACCCTCAAACTGAGAACCATATGGCTGTTGTGTTCGCTGCCATGAGCATGTGGTGGTGCGGTCTTGGAAAGCACGAGTACGACCATTACGCATATTCTTCTTCTCAACTCGCATAGCTTGATGAACCACATCTTGTAATGTATCATAAGGAAACATCTCCACAAAATCTGATATTTCATCATTCAGCCCATGTAAAAATCTCGCCATCTTCGCCTCATCACTTTCACGGGTTCTTGTACGAATTAGTAGCACCTCCATCTCTTTATAGTACTCCTCAACAGTGCGGGAACCTTGAGTGAGCCCCTGCAACCGCTTGTAAAATTGCCTCTCATAGTATGATGGAACAAAACGGCGCCTCATGACTTCCTTCATCAAAGTCCAGCTGCGGATATGATTATGGCCTGACATCAACCGATCGTCTTGCAGCTGATTCCACCATGTAAGAGCATAACCAGAGAACTCCATAACAACAAGATCAACTCTCTTGGCTTCAGAAAAACCAATGTTGCGAAAGATTCGGTCACACTTCTCTTCCCACTCAATATATGCATCCAGATCCTCTTTTCCCGTGAATGATGGCACATGTAGCTTCACTCTCGCTTGGTTGTCACGGTCATCCTGATCATGACGGTCATAATGATGACCATTGCGACAAAAAACAGCACCACAGCGAGGCGAGGAGTAGGGTTCATGGTCCCCCATGCCTTCATCTTCGTCACCATTCTCGGAGAGATCTTCAAGGAAGATGGCATCATCATCATGTGCCGCTTGTCGCCGGTGATCAGCAGCAAACCCGCGGGGGTCACGGCCTCGCCCGCGAGCTTCTCCTCCATGCAGCCCACCCTCACGGGGGGCAGCAAAATCGCCACACCTCCGTTCAGCACCAACAGCAGGGGCGTCGTGGGCAGCAGCTCTTGCCGCTCTTCCATGACCAACATGGCGATCGTTGTTTCCTTGATGTTGCCGGTTGTCGGCGGCCAGCGAGGCAGCGGGGCTATGTTGATGTTGATCCCCATTACCCGCAATAGGAAGACGACCACCGAACATCCTTCGCATAGCTGCAACTATACTCTCCTCAATCATATCACCAAGTGCTACGCGAGTTTTTGGGAGATCATCTTCCACATGTTGATGTCCATGTACACTTGAGTTGGATCCTGCCATGTTAACTCTTGGAAACAAGTGGACAAAAGAAAACTATATGTGGGGAAAAACACTCAGCTCACCTTCTTGCTTACCCAAATTCTAATGATTCCTTGGCGGCTGTGCAGAAGTAGCAAATCAGGAGTGGACGGGCAAATGAAAGGAAGGAAGCTGACGGTTTCTAGGTGGATCTGGGTGGGGTAAAAAGGGAGGGCTAGTGCTGAGATCCAATCGATGCAAACCAAATGAACAAGAAAAAATATTGTAGATCCTTGCACCACGTTTGAGCTGCAACACTTGCCACTTCAACTTCTGAAATTTCTCACCAAACTGAATATGATTGCACAGTTGCTCAACACTTTCTCTTCTCTTTTTTTTGCTCTTTTTCACTCTCTTTTTTCTCTCTTTTTTTTGCTCTTTTTTTGCAACACAATAGATCCAACAACAAGACTCAAAGAAAAACTTCAGCAACTCTGGATAGAACTTGGTGCAAACCAAAGAGGAAAGCAAACAACTAGATCTCAACAACAAAGGCTTGGATTTTTTTTGTGGCTTTTTGGCTTTGGACTCTAGGACGAGGAAAACCAAACTAAAAAGGATAGATCTAGCAACAAAGATACAGATCCTACAGTGTAAACCTTGCTCTGATACCAGATGATGCGACCTCGTCTTTGAAGAAGAGAGAATACAAGGGGAGGTCCGATCTTCACGGCATAGGACCGATAAATGGATGGGGATAACTAGTGCAAGCAGCCGGAAAATGGAAAATAAGAGATCATGACCCGACGAGGAGGATGCTCACCGGAGCTTGCAATCCGAACATTTGCCGACCCACAATCCACAATACTACCCCACACAACCACGCTCAAGTCGTGGAGCACGGGATAGGTGCAATCCGCAAGGGAAACCACAAACTCTAACCCAGACAACACGATCTAGTCATGAAGCACGAATTAGGAGCAATTTCTCAAGGAATCACGAGAATAAGGATAACAAGAGCTCTCCAATCTCAGGAGGAGTCTATGTCTTTGGTCTTTGATAGAAAATGGCAAAAGTCCCCAACAAAGGGAAGAGCTAGCCTATTTATAATCGGGACAACCCCCTGGATAGGTGTGAAAGAGAACTAGCTTCTAGAACCAACTTAGGTGTGAAAGTGAACCAGCTTTGTTTGACTAAATGGCTTCAAGACTTAATGAGGTAGCTTCTGGAAAACTCTCGTTGGAGATGGTTGGTAGTTCCCAACCAAACATTGTTCACTGGGGTCGAACAATGTTTCTTGAGCAGAAAACTCGAGTTCTGGGAAACTTTCGCAAGTTGGGATATCCAAACTCGTGCAAAACATTGTTTCGTTAGAATCGAAACAATGTTTCTTTAGCAGACAACTCATTTCTTCATGAGCTCCTAACTTTGTTTCTTCGCCATAAAACATTTTTTGCACGGACTGAAATGTGTTTGGCCTTCTTCGATATTGCACCTGAGTTCAACCAACAACAAAGGAGGTGAAGGCACAACCATGTTCTCAAGGTCAAATGATAGACTTAATTTAGCGTTCACCTGATCATGTATTTGCATTGCGCGACTTCTTGTGATTAGACCGTTGATGATAGGTGATGTGGTGCCCATGGTTGGGATGTCCTCATCATCCTTCCCCTCTTGAGAAGGAGTCGTCCTCGACTCTAATGGTCGAATGGTTCTCATGTCCTTATCACCCGACCATCGACAAGGTGTGCTCCGCCTTCGGTGCCTCGCCGTCAAGGCCGACGTCGATGTCTCCGCTGCACAGCGCAGGAGGCGATGACTTGGGCGACACCACAGATTGTTGCATCATCTCCAAGGAGATGGCTAGCCACTTGAGGAGCAGCAGGGGCATGGGCGGCAACCAGGTCGAGCACCTCCACGCCTTCGACCTGCTAGTCATTGTCTACGTCTTCACTAGGAGGCTCCACGAGGCTGCCCGCGAGGCGGCGAGCTTGGCGAGGACCAAGCTCTAGGCGCCATGCAGGGTCGTCTGCCTGACGGAGGACCTCAAGACCCCCACCCAGGATCTAAGGAGGTTTAAGGAGGCGAGCAGCTGTGACCTCAAGCTGCGCAATCCCATCAACGGCTCCCGGCCGCACAAGCTCCTCCAGGTCACGAGGGGCCTCCAGGCATCCCATTTCCAGCACTTGCACCCATTTCAGTTCAAGATGCCGGCGGCATATCAGACCACTGCGTCGGCATCCGAGATCACGCCCGCAGTGCCTGTGGGACCAATCAATGTTCGAGATGGCAAGACAATGGAGGGGATGAGCGTGCTACTGGTGGACGACGCCATGCTTCTACAGAGAATCCACGAGCAGATGCTGAGCGATTTCGGAGCAGCCGTAGAGATTGTAGGGCCTGGCTCTGTGGCTGTGGCCATGTCCACATAAGCTCTTTGGAACGCCTTGCCCTATGACGTGGTCCTCATGGATTGCCAGGTACGAGTACATTTCTCTAGCAACACCATGCCAAGCATCGGTTAATTTGTTACAGATGATGTGATTTAATAATCTCTGACATTGCTTGTAATTCGATTTTCTTTGTTTCAGATGCAAGTGATGAATGGCTATGAGGCGACGAGGCGCATCCGCGAGGAAGAAAGCAGCCATGGCGTCCGAACCCCGATCATCACACTGACTACGAATTTCGCAGAGGAGGGGCTGCAGGAGGCCGTGGAAGCTGGGATGGATCTTCACCTGACAAAGCTGATACCAAAGTCGAAGATTGCAGGGGTTGTTCTTGAGCTCTGCAAACAAGACAAGAACTGATGTTGTTCTGTTCTCGCGAGGATATTTAATTACTTATCACCCATGCATATGGGAATAGTGTGTTAGTAATCAAGATCCTGCTCTTGCTGTTTTAGCTGCTGCTGCTACAGGGTTGTCAATAAACACACAACTCAGGACCCGAGCAGAAGGTTAAGCAACAATGGACATGCCAAAATTATAATGTGTGAAATGATTTATGTTTTACAACTTTGTGACTGCCTTTTTTCTGTTTAAACAAAAGTTCCAAGCAAAAATTCCGTGTTACATCCCGAAACAGAACTGTGTGAGCTCTCATTAGTCGAACAGAGACCGAGGGGTTGTTTGGTTCATGCCATGTGCTTCATGCCTGAGACAAAATGATGCCTAATGATTGCCTGGATACGAAAGGATTTTTGCCTCGTTAGGCAAGATGTGCGAGTGTTGTTTGGTTCGATTCATGGCCTGAGACAGACACACAAACATTAAACAATCAACAAAGCAGGCTGAGTTGACAGGTAGTGAAGACGTGGGCTATAGAAAAATACAGTGGATGTACTCCTAAACGCATCTGCGTGGAACTCAGGCCTCCGATTTCCTGAACCTGAGTCAAGCTAATTGAGTTGCCTGTGAGGATGGGTGCTTAGGTCAGGGAGGTGTCCAAGATTTCAGGTCTCCAACCAAACAGCGTCGAGGCGTATTCCAGGGAGGGCTCAGGCCAGGCAACAATTCGGGTTGCAACTAAACAGTCCCCAACAACAGTGGTGTCTGCCACGTACAGAAAAAAGGATAAATCTTGTTCCAAGTCAGAAGAGGCCCCTATATGCGACCCTTGTCGGGTTTTTTCTGTTTCCGTTTTTTGTTTATTTTCTTTATTATTTGGCTTTTAATCTTTTTAATCATATGTCTCTCTTCTTTCTTTCAAGTTTTCAAAATCTTTGTTGATGTTTACTTCTAGAAAATATAGTTATTTTTTGACACAACGTTTTGGCTCTCGGGTGCATCTGCACCCGAGGTGACCAGTAATTCCTTTAAAATAGTAAAAAATGAATTCTTTTTGTGATGCTAGATGCTCATGTGAGTGAGTTCCGTGCTAAACTTTGTGGAGGTTGGACATTTCAGTATCTCATAGTGAAAAACACATATTTTGGGGGTATAACAAAGTTTATTGTTCACGTATTATTTTGACCTTTTTTTTGCCATGAGCTCCTCAGATGTCCGAATAAGCTGAAATTTGACACGGACATCACCTACTGAAACATCTTCCACCCCCAAAAAATTAGATTTTCTTGAATTTTTTAAGTGATTTTTTTGAATTTACTGCTCACGGGGTGATGATGAGCACGGGCACCGAATTTTACATCCGGTTATTTTCTCTTTTTCTGGAGCAAATAGAAAACCCTTTTTAAAGCATATGATCATATACGTAGGTGCATGAACTACTTAAAATACTCTCTTGTTTGGGGGCAAAACAAGAACATTATTTTCTAAGACCATTAACTATTTCTAAATAAACACACATGGAATTTAAGACCCGTACTTATTCCTCACCCCTGTCGAATAAATATCTTAATGCATGTGATGAAGATTATTTTTAAGTCATACAACCATTTCTATTTTGAATGTGAAATTTTTTATTTTTCTTACTATTTTTCTATTATTTTAATCATTTATTCAATAACTTAAAACTTGTTAAATAAAAAGTGCATTCCCCGAAACATACATTAAGAAAACGAGTTAAAGGGTCAAGCTATTGGGCGACCCATATAGAGTCCTCTTGAGCCATTATAGACATTTTCCTAAATGACCTGACTTTATTCATTAACTAAATAAATTACATCAGATTAAAGAACCAAATTACACATGGATAAGAAATATTTCTAATAACACTAAACGTTACAGCAAAATTCTTTAGCATTGCTGCCTCTCGCTTCATCTTTTGTATTGTGACTTTAAGATGAGCCTCCCGTGAAAAGCCGTAGAATACCAAACATGCACAAGTTGCGCTAACCTAATATGTAATTTAAAGCTGCATGAGCCTCCTACCTGAACAGGTGAGAACCTAAGATCGTTGAATGTACTGTGGCCGACGACACACCACTTACAAGGCAGGTTGTCGAACTGTCGCTTTGATGCCATACTATCGGGGAAGAATATCAGGAACACAAATGTGAAAAATAGAAAAAATGCCGATTAAACCAACCTTGGCCTCACACTTGCCGCCACCACCGCCTTGATAGGTCAAAGCGACAGGATAACCCACCACAGTTAGATCTGACAATTCAGAAAAAAAACACCACGTGTTCCCTGATATGTATAGTATCAATCTCGATAACAGGACAGATAGAGCCATGGGGCTTTTATTTTGTGCGACATTTCCTTTTCACCATGGAGACGCTGCAACCGTTGACATAGAAAACAAATTAAAAAAAGGTCCAGCAAGTCTCCAACTTTGATCCATGCCCTCCTCTCCCATCTCCAAGTACCAAAGTGGCCACCGAAAATGAGGGGAATAGGTGGAAACACCAGCTAGAAGATAGACCTTCTTGCCTCCTTCAGGCGGTATAGCAACGCGGGGCATAGAAGGGAGGTGATATTTACCACTCTTGCTGGTGGATACAGTCGCTCAAAGTGAAGGGAACTCCTAATGTGTAGGCCATTGCGTGACCCATTAGCAAATACAACGGTTTTTTATTTTATTAAATCTCACAATTTGTATATACTTTCAAACGATTTTTAAAATAAAAATAAAATTTATGTGTTGAAAAATAATAATATGTTACCAATAATGTTTCTACTCGAAAAATAAATGTTCACACATTTTTTATCAAAATGGTCTAATATATTAAGCAAATGGCCAGATATTTTTAAATATATTCTCACGACATCGACTTGCGACATAAAAAATTATGTGCATGTATATTAAAATGCTCTGGTATGCGTTCTCCTTGGATTTTTTTGTTTTAGGTTTTATTCTTTCTTTTTCTTTAGTTTTTCCCAAGTTTTTGCTGATTTTCTTCAATTTTCTAGAAAACATTTTTATACATGTTTCATATTTTTCAAATACATGGTTAACAATTTTTGAAATGTATGTTTAGTGCCTAGTTTTTTTATATATATTGCAATTTTTCTTATATATCTAAAATACTTTACTATAGAGGTGTAACATTTTTAAATGCATGATTAACATTTTTTCAAATACGTTTATTGAACATTCTTTTGGAATACATGTTGAAACAATATTTTTAAACTATGTGAACATTTTGCATAGATTAGATAAACTTTTCAAAACAAATTGCAAAGTGTTTTGTGTGAAACAGGTGAACATTTTAGAGAAATCAAATGAACATTTTTTAGTGCTAGGAAACAATTCTTTTTTGAAGTACACAAAATTTCTGTTTTACATTGTATAATTTTGTTTTTAAAATGTCAGGTACATTTTTAAACGCAGAAATATGTGTGTTATATCACATACATTTTTTTGGATGGTGCCGACATTTTCTTAAAGGTTGTGCACACATTTTTGACACTACACTTACATTTTTTTAATGTACGTTGAACACATTTTGAAAAACTAACTTATTTGTTTTCCAAATATATGTGTTTACTAATTTTTTTAAAACACATGTGAGAACAGCATGACGAGTCCATGTGGTCACTGGGCCGGCCAGCACCAGCTCGCGAACTTTCTGTTTTACATTGTATAATTTTGTTTTTAAATGTCACATACATTTTTTAAACGCACAAATTTTGTGTTATCTCACATACATTTTTTTGAATGGTGCAAACATTTTCTTAAAGGTTGTGCGCACATTTTAACAGTACATTTACATTTTTTAATGTGCGTTAAACACATTTTGAAAAATTAACTTATTGTTTTTCGTAATATATGTGTTTACTATTTTTTTAAACACATGTGAGAACAGCATGACGAGACCATGCCATCACTGGGCCGGACAGTACCTGCTCCCTGTAGGCAACCCACCCATAGGGCTCGTTATGGGTGGCACATAGTCGCACGCCATATCTCCTCTAGAACGCTTCGAGAGTTGTTTCGCCCAGCCTGATGCCAAACATATAGTGGACCAATAACCTTTGCCTCACTGTTCTTGATCATCGGCTGCCTGGACGTGTGTCGCTTGGTCTCCACATAAAAAACCATTAGTGGTTCCGAAGAAACCCTGATAAAAGTACCCAAACTTGACAAAAGTTTTCGTATCTGGAAAAATTTCATCAATTTTTGAAAACTTGGTGAATTTGAACAACAGTTTTGAATTTCAAAAAATCATGAATTTGAAAAAAATAGTTCAAAATTTCATGAATTTGAAAAAATCATTGATTTATAAAGTTCTCATAAATCTTTTTCCATGCATGTTAAAATGATCTCAAGTGCATCAATGTTGTTTTACGCTTTTGAATTGCTACTTCCTAAAATTTTCTCTAAATTTACATCCTCCAAAGTCTAAAATTGTATCGATTGGAGGTCATATATAAATTAAGAGTGACTTTAGGTGAAGATGGCTATATGATAACCCAGATGCGTCGAAATATGATTTGATTTACCAGAAATTCTGGCAACAACTGTTTTGCATGTAAGCACTTAATAGAATTCCAAGCAACTTATGCTACTTTGTAACTTGTGCGGATGACACTCTAAAAAGGTTAATGACTATGTACCTTTGAAAACTATATTGTTCACTCAAGTGTCTGTTATTACCTATTTACTCCTGATTTTGTTCGTTGTTTCTGTTGGTATATATAGGATCATCTGATGAGAGGGGAGATAAGCATGAAGGACAAGGAGCCAGGAGAAGCGGGAACGTGCTTTGGCTTCAACGTGTTCCCGAAGGGCAGCGAGAGTCCAGAGGTTGAAGACGGCCTCGAGGAAGGGACGGCGGTACCGTCTCTGTTCAGGAAGCCCG
The DNA here is from genome assembly GCF_018294505.1 of Triticum aestivum. Taxonomy (NCBI): domain Eukaryota; kingdom Viridiplantae; phylum Streptophyta; class Magnoliopsida; order Poales; family Poaceae; genus Triticum; species Triticum aestivum. Next base: position 97,751,350 of record NC_057814.1, on the reverse strand, counting down.
CCCAAGGGCGGACACTACGTCCTCCTCGTCCACGGCGACGGGACCCGTCGGATCCTGCACGGATGGAGCGTGTCGGGATGAAGGTCTGGCCCGTCTCGTGCGCCGATCTCCTAGCCCCGACCATCGACAAGGTGTGCTCCGCCTTCGGCGCCTCGCCGTCAAGGCCGGCGGCGATGTCGTCCCTGCACAGCGCAGGAGGCGATGACTTGGGCGACACCACAGATTGCCGCGTCATCACCAAGGAGATGGCCAGCCACCTGAGGAGCAGACATGGGCGGCAACCACACCGGTCACCTCCATGCTTTCTGCCTACTAGTCGTTGTCTGCGTCTCCACCGGGAGGCTCCATGCGGCCGCCCGCGAGGCGGCGAGCTTGGCGAGGACCAAGCTCCAGGCACAGTGTAGGGTCGTCTGCCTGACGGACCTCAAGACCCCCACCCATGATGTGAGGAGGTTTAAGGAGGCGAGCAGCTACGACCTCGAGCTGCGCAAGCCCATCCACGGCTCCTGGCTGCACAAGCTCCTCCAGGTCATGAGGGGCCTCCAGGCATCCCATTTCCAGCACCTGCACCCATTTCAGTTCGAGATGCCGGCGACAGATCAGACCACTGCGTCGACGTCCGAATCACGCTCGCAGTGCCCGTTAGACCCGCCAATGTTCGAGACGGCAAGCCACTTGAGGGGATGCGCATGCTGCTGGTGGACGACACCATGCTTCTGTAGAGAATCCATGGGCAGATGCTGAGGGATCTCGGAGCAGCCATAGAGATTGCAGGGGATGGCTCCGTGGTTATGGCCATGTTCACATAAGCTCTTCGGAACGCCTTGCCCTATGACGTCGTCCTCATGGATTGCCAGGTACGAGTACATTTCTTCAGCAACACCGTGCCAAGCATCGGTTAATTTTTTACAGATAATGTGATTTAATAATCTCTGACAATTCTGGCAATTCGATTTTCTTTGTTTCAGATGCCGGTGATAAATGGTTATGAGGCTACGAGGCGCATCCGCAAAGAAGAAAGCCACCACGACGTCCACACCCCGATCATCGCGCTGACTGCGAATTCCGCGGAGGGGCTGCAGGAGGCCATGGAAGCTGGGATGGATCTACACCTTACAAAGCCGATACCAAAGTCGAAGATCGCAGGGGTTGTTCTTGAGCTCTGCAAACAAGACAAGAATTGATGTTGTTCTGTTCTCGCGAGGATATTTAATTACTTATCACCCATGCATATGGGAATAGTGTGTTAGTAATCATGATCCTGCTCATGCTGTTTTAGCTGCTGCTGCAGGGTTGTTAATAGACAGACAACTCAGGAGCCGAGCAGAAGGTTAAGCAATAATGGACATGCCAAAATTACAATGTGTGAAATGATTTATGTTTTACAAATTTGTGACTGCCTTTTTTCTGTTTAAACAAAAGTTTCAAGAAAAAATTATGTGTTACATCCCGAAACAGAACTGAGTAAGCTCCCATCGCATAGTCAAACAGAGACCAAGGGGCTGTTTGGTTCATGCCCTGTGCTTCATGCCTGAGATAAAATGATGCGTAATGATAGCCTGGATAGGGAAGGATTTTTGCCTTGTTCGGCAAGATGTGCAAGTGTTGTTTGGCTCGATACCTGGCGTGGGACAGACACACAAACATTAAACAATTAACAAAGCATGCTGAGTTGACATGTAATGAAGACATGGGCTTTAAAAAAATACAGTGGATGTACTCCTAAACGCATCTGCCTGGAACTCAGGCCTCCGACTTCCTGAGCCTGAGTCGGGCTAATTGAGTTCCCTGTGAGGCTGGGTGCTCAGGTCAGGGAGGTGTCCAAGATTTCAAGTCTCCAACCAAACATCGTCCAGGCATATTCCAGGGAGGGCTCAGGCCACGCAACAATCCGGGTTGCAACCAAACAGCCCCCAACCACAGTGGTGACCGCCACGCACAGAAAAAGGATAAATCTTGTTCCAAGTCTGAAGAGGCCCCTATATGCGACCCTTGTCGGGTTTTTTCTGTTCCGTTTTTTGTTTATTTTCTTTATTATTTGGCTTTTAATCTTTTTAATCATATGTCTCTCTTCTTTCTTCCAAATTTTCAAAATCTTCGCTGACGTTTACTTCTAGAAAATATAATTATTTTTGGACACAATGTTTTGGCTCTCGGGTGCATCTGCACCCGAGGTGACCAGTAATTCCTTTAAAATAGTAAAAAATGAATTCTTTTTGTGATGCTAGATGCTCATGTGGGTGAGTTCCGTGCTAAATTTCGTGGAGCTTGGACATTTCAGTATCTCTCAGTGAAAAACACATATTTTGGGGACGTAACAAAGTTTATTGTTCACGTACTATTTTGATCAATTTTTTTTGCCATGAGCTCCTCGGATGTCCGAACAAGCTGAAATTTGACACGAACATCACCTACCGAAACATCTTCCACCCCCCAAAAATTAGATTTTCTTGAATTTTTTAAGTAATTGTTTTTGAATTTCTGCTCACCGGGTGATGAGCACGGGCACCGAATTCAAGATCCGGTTATTTTTCTCTTTTTTCTGGAGCAAATGGAAGAGCCTTTTAAAATCATATGATCATATATCTAGGTGCATGAACTACTTAAAATACTCTCTTGTTTGGGGGCAAAACAAGAACATTATTTTCTAAGACCATTAACTTTTTTTAAATAAACATACTAGAATTTAAGTCCCGTACTTAATCTTCACCCCGGTCGAACCAATATCTTAATGCATGCAATGAAGATTATTTTTAATTCATACAATCATTTCTATTTTGTATGTGAACATTTTATTTTTTCTTACTATTTTTTCTATTATTTTAATAATTTATTCAATAACTTAAAACTTGTTAAATAAAAAGTGCATTCCCCGAAACATACAGTAAGAAAATGAGTTAAAGGGTCATGCTATTGGGCGACCCATATAGAGTCCTCTTCAGCCATTATAGAATTTTCCTAAATAATCTGACTTTATTTAATAACTAAATAAATTACATCAGATTAAAGAACCAAATTACACAGGGATAAGAAATATTTCTAATACAACTAAACATTCCTTCAAAATTCTTTGACATTGCTGCCTCTCGCTTCATCTTTTGTATTGTGACTTTAAGATGAGCCTCCCGTGAAAAAGCCGTAGAATACTAAACATGCACAAGCTGCGCTAACCTAATAGGTAACTTAAAGCTGCATGAGCCTCCTACCACAACAGGTGAGAACCTAAGATCGTTGAATGTACTATGGCCGACGACACACCAATTACAAGGCAGGTTGTCGAATTGTCGCTTTGATGCCATACTATCGGGGAAGAATATCAGGAACACAAATGTGAATAATAGAAAAAACGCCGATTAAACCAACCTTGGCCTCACACTTGCCGCCACCACCGCCTTGATAGGTCGAAGCGACAGGATAACCCACCAGAATTAGATCTGACAATTCAGAAGAAGAAAAACACCACATGTTCCCTGATATGTAAAGTATCAATCTCGATAACAGGACAGATAGAGCCCTGGGGCTTTTATTTTGTGCGGCATTTCCTTTTCACCAGCGAGACGTTGCAACCGTTGACATAGAAATCAAATTAAAAAATGGTCCAACTAGTATCCAACTTTGATCCATGCCCTCCTCCCCCATCTCCAGGTGCCAAAGTGGCCACCGAAAACGAGGGGAATAGGTGGAAACACCAGCTAGAAGATAGACCATCTTGCCTCCTTCAGGCGGTATAGCAACGCGGGCATAGAAGGGGAGGTGATATTTACCACTCTTGCTGGTGGATACAGTCGCTCCAAGTGAAGGGAACTCCTAATGCGTAGGCCATTGCATGACCCATTAGCAGATACAACGGTTTTTTATTTTATTAAATCTCACAATCTGTATATACTTTCGAACAATTTTTAAAATAAAAATAAAATTTATGTGTTCAAAAGTAATAATATGTTACCAATAATGTTTCTACTTGAAAAATAAGTGTTTACACATTTTAAAAAAAATGGTCTAATATATGTAGCAAATGGCCAGATATTTTTAAATATATTCTCACAACATCGACTTGTGACATAAAAAATTATGTGCATGTATATTAAAATTGTCTGATATGCGTTCTCCTTGGATTTTTTTTGTTTTAGGTTTTCTTCTTTCTTTTTCCTTAGTTTTTCCCAAGTTTTTGCTGATTTTCTTCAATTTTCTAGAAAACATTTTTATACATGTTTCATATTTTCCAAATACATGGTTAACAATTTTTGAAATGTATGTTTAGTGCCAAATTTTTTATATATATTGCAATTTTTCTTGTCAATCTAAAATACTTTATTATGTGGATGTAACATTTTTAAATGCATGATTAACATTTTTTCAAATACTTTTATTGAACATTCTTTTGGAATACATGTTGGAACATTATTTTTAAACTATGTGAACATTTTGTATAGATTAGATAAACTTTTCCAAAAAATTCCAAAATCTTTTGTGTGAAACAGGTGAACATTTTAGAAAAATCAAATGTACATTTTTAATGCTAGGAAACAATTGTTTTTTAAGTACACAAACTTTCTGTTTTACATTGTATAATTTTGTTTTTAAAATGTCAGGTACATTTTTAAACGCTGAAATATGTGTGTTATATCACATACATTTCTTTTAATGGTGCAGACATTTTCTTAAAGGTTGTGTACACAATTTTGACACTACACTTACATTATTTTAATGTGCATTGAACACATTTTGAAAAATTAACTTATTTGTTTTCATAATATATGTGTTTACTAATTTTTTTAAAACACATGTGAGAACAGCATGACGAGTCCATGTGGTCACTGGGCCGGCCAGTACCAGCTCGCGAACTTTCTGTTTTACATTGTATAATTTTGTTTTTAAAATGTCATGTACATTTTTTAAACTTAGAAATTTTCTGTTATATGACATACATTTTTTTGAATGGTGCAAACATTTTCTTAAAGGTTGTGCGCACATTTTGACAGTACATTTACATTTTTTTATGTGTGTTGAACACATTTTGAAAAATTAACTTATTGTTTTTGTAATATATGTTATTACTATTTTTAAAAACACATGTTAGAACAGCAACGCGAGACCATGGTCACTGGACCGGCCAGTCCCTGCTCCCTGTAGGCGACCCACCCATAGGGTGGCACATAGTCGCACACCATATCTCCTCTAGAACGCTTCAAGAGTTGTTTCGCCCAGACTGATGCCAAATGTATAGTGGACCAATAGCCTTTGCCTCACTATTCTTGATTATCGGCTGCCTAGACGTGTGTCGCTTGGTCGCCACATAAAAAAACCATTAGTTGTTCCGAAAAAACCCCGATAAAAGTTCCCAAACTCGACAAAAGTTTTCGTATCTGGAAAAAGTTCATGAATTTTCGAAAATTTGATGAATTTGAACAACAGTTTCCAATTTTTTTTAAATCATGAATTTGAAAAAAAGTTTAAAATTCATAAATTTGAAAAATCATGGATTTTTAAAGTTCTCATAAATCTTTTTCCATGCTTGTTAAAATGCTCTCAAGTGCATCAATGTTTTTTTTACGCTTTTGAATTGCTACTTCCTAAAATTTTCTCTAAATTTACATCCTCCAAAGTCTAAATTTGTATCGATTGAAGGTTATATATAAATTAAGAGTGACTTGAGATGAAGATGGCTATATGTTAACCCAGATGCATAGAAATATGATTTGATTTACCAGAAATTCTTGCAACAATTGTTTTGCATGTAAGCACTTAATAGAATTCCAAGCAACTTATGCTACTTTGCAACTTGTGAGGATGACACACTAAAAAGGTTAATGACTCTGTATCTTTGAAAACTATATTGTTCACTCATGTGTCTGTTATTACCTATTTACTCCTGATTTTGTTCGTTGTTTCTGTTGGTATATATAGGTCCATCTGAAGGGAGGGGAGATAAGCATGAAGGACAAGGAGCCAGGAGAAGCAGGAACGTGCATTGGCTTCAACGTGTTCCTGAAGGCCAGAGAGAGTCCAGAGGTTGAATACGGTCTCGAGGAAGGGAGGGCGGTGCCGTCTCTGTTCAGGAAGCCCGCCTGCTTCAAGGGCGGACACTGTGTCATCCTCGTCCACTGCGACGGGACCTAGATCCTACACACATGGATGGAGCACGTCGGGATGAAGGTCTGGCCCGTCTCGTGCGCCGATCTCCTGGCCCCGACCATAAACAAGGTGTGCTCCGCCTGCGGCGCCTTGCCGTCAAGGCATGCATTGATGTCGACGCTGCACAGCGCAGGAGGCGACGACTTGTGCGACACCACAGATTGTTGCGTCATCTCCAAGGAGATGGCTAGCCACCTGAGGAGCAGGAGGGACATTGGCGGCAACCACGCCGGGCACCTCCACGCCTTCTGCCTGCTAGTCGTTGTCTACGCCTCCATTGGGAGGCTCCACAAGGCCGCCCGCGAGGTGGCGAGCTTGGCGAGGACCAAGCTCCACCCGCCGTGCAGGGTCATCTGCCTGACGGAGCTCAAGAACCCCACCCGGGATCTGTGGAGGTTTAAGGAGGTGAGCAGTCGCAACCTCGAGGTGCGCAAGCCCATCCGCAGCTCCCGGTTGCACAAGCTCCTCCAGGTAATGAGGGGCCTCCAGGCATCCCATTTCCAGCACCTGCACCCATTTCAGTTTGAGATGCCGGCGGCAGATGAGACCACTGCGTTGGCGTCCGAGATCATGCCCGCAGTGCCCATGGGACCAGCCAATGTTCGAGACGGCAAGCCACTAGAGGGGATGCGCATGCTGCTGGTGGACGACACCATGCTTCTGTAGAGAATCCACGGGCAGATGTTGAGCGATCTCGGAGCAGCCGTAGAGATTGCAGGGGATGGCTCCGTGGCTGCGACCATGTTCACATAAGCTCTTCGGAACGCCTTGCCCTATGACGTGGTCCTCATGGATTTCCAGGTACGAGTAAATTTCTTCAGCAACACCATGCCAAGCATCGATTAATTTGTTACAAATGATGTGATTTAATAATCTCTGACATTGATGGCAATTCCATTTTCTTTGTTTCAGATGCCGGTGATGAATGGTTATGAGGCGACGAGGCGCATCCGCAAAGAAGAAAGCCACCACGACGTCCACACCCCGATCATCACGCTGACTGCGAATTCCGCGGAGGGGCTGCAGGAGGCCATGGAAGCTGGGATGGATCTTCACCTAACAAAGCCGATACCAAAGTCGAAGATCGCAGGGGTTGTTTTTGAGCTCTGCAAACAAGACAAGAACTTATGTTGTTCTGTTCTCGCGAGGATATTTAATTACTTATCACCCTTGCATATAGGAATAGTGTGTTAGTAATCAAGATCCTGCTCCTGTTGTTTTAGCTGTTGATGCTGCTGCTGTAGGGTTGTCAATAGACAGACAACTCAGCAGCCGAGCAGAAGGTTAAACAACAATGGAAAGGCCAAAATTACAATGTGTGAAATGATTTATGTTTTACAACTTTGTGACCGCTTTTTTTCTGTTTAAACAAAAGTTTCAAGCAAAAATTATGTGTTACATCTCGAAATAGAACTGAGTGAGCTCTCATCGCATAGTCAGACAGAGACCAAGGAGCTGTTTGGTTCATGCCCTGTGCTTTATGCCTGAGACAAAATGATGCGTAATGATAGCCTGTATAGGGAAGGATTTTTGCCTCGTCAGGCAAGATGTGTAAGTGTTGTTTGGTTCGATACCTGGCCTGGGACAGACTCACAAACATTAAACAATCAACAAAGCAGGCTGAGTTGACAGGTAATGAAGACATGGGCTATAGAAAAATACAGTGGATATACTCCTAAACGCATCTCCCTGGAACTAAGGCCTCTGATTTCGTGAGCCTGAGTCGGGCTAATTGAGTTGCCTGTGAGGCTGGGTGATCAGGTCAGGGAGGTGTCCAAGATTTCAGGTCTCCAACCAAACAGCGTGCAGGCATATTCCAGGGAGGGCTCAGGCCACGCAACAATTCGGTGTGCAACCAAACAGCCCCCAACAACAGTGCTGACCGCCACGCACACAAAAAGGATAAATCTTGCTCCAAGTCAGAAGAGGCCCCTATATGCGACCTATGTCAGGTTTTTTCTGTTTCCTTTTTTGTTTATTTTATTTTTTAGTTGGCTTTTTAATCTTTTTATTCATATGTCTCTCTTCTTTCTTTTAATTTTTCAAAATCTTCATTGATGTTTACTTCTAGAAAATATAGTTATTTTTGGACACAACATTTTGGCTCTCGGGTGCATCTGCACCCGGGGTGACCAGTAATTCGTATAAAATAGTAAAAAAATGAATTCTTTTTGTGATGCTAGATGCCCATGTGGGTGAGTTCCGTGCTAAATTTCATGGAGCTTGGACATATCAGTATCTCTCAGTGAAAAAACAAATTTTGGCGGTGTAAGAAAGTTTATTGTTCACGTACTGTTTTGATCGATTTTTTTTGCCATGAGCTCCTCAGATGTGCGAACAAGCTGAAATTTGACACGAACATCACCTATTGAAACATCTTCCACCCCAAAAAAAAAAAGATTTTCCTGATTTTTTGAAGTAATTTTTTTTGAATTTACTGCTCACCGGGTGATGAGCATGGGCACCGAATGGAAAATTTGGTTATTCTTCTCTTTTTTTGGAGCAAATAGAAGAACCTTTTTAAAGCATATGATCATATATCTAGGTGCATGAACTACTTAAAATACTCTCTTGTTTGGGGGCAAAACAAGAACATTATTTTCTAAGACCATTAACTTTTTCTAAATAAACATACATGGAATTTAAGACCTGTACTTATTCTTCACCCCAGTCAAACTTTTTGATTCATACAACCATTTCTATTTTGTATGTGAACATTTTTATTTTTCTTACTATTTTTTGTTATTCTAATCATTTATTCAATAACTTAAAACATGTTAAAGAAAAAGTGCATTCCCCGAAACATACATTAAGAAAATGAGTTAAAGTCTGATGCTATTGGGCGACCCATATAGAGTCCTCTTCAGCCATTATAGACATTTTCCTAAATGATCTGACTTTATTCATTAACTAAATAAATTACATCAGATTAAAGAACCGAATTACACATGGATAAGAAATATTTCTAATACAACTAAACGTTACATCAAAATACTTTAACATTGCTGCCTCTCGCTTCATCTTTTGTATGTGACTTTAAGATGAGCCTCCCGTGAAAAAGCCATAGAATACCATACATGCACAAGCTGCGCTAACCTAATAGGTAATTTAAAGCTGCATGAGTCTCCTACCCCAACAGGTGTGAACCTAAGATCGTTGAATGTATTGTGGCCGACGACACACCACTTACAAGGCAGGTTGTCGAACTGTCGTTTTAATGCCATACTATCGGGGAAGAATATGGGGAACACAAATGTGAAAAATAGAAAAAACACCGATTAAACCAACCTTGGCCTCACACTTGCCGCCACCACCGCCTTGATTGGTCGAAGCGACAGGATAACCCACCAGAATTAGATCCGACAATTCAGAAGAAGAAAAAACACCACGTGTTCCCTGATATGTACAGTATCAATCTCGATAACATGACAGATTGAGCCATGGGGCTTTTATTTTGTGCGGCATTTCCTTTTCACCATCGAGACGCTAGAACTTTTGACATAGAAAACAAATTTTAAAAAAGGTCCAGCTAGTCTCCAACTTTGATCCATGCCCTCCTCCCCCATCTCCAGGTGCCAAAGTGGCCACCGAAAACGAGGGAAATAGGTGGAAACACCAGCTAGAAGATAGACCTTTTTGCCTCCTTCAGGCAGTATATCAACGCGGGGCATAGAAGGGAGGTGATATTTACCACTCTTGCTGGTGGATACAGTCGCTCCAAGTGAAGGGAACTCCTAATGCGTAGGCCATTGCGTGACCCATTAGCAGATACAACGGTTTTTTATTTTATTAAATCTCACAATTTGTATATACTTTTGAACAATTTTTAAAATAAAAATAAAATTTATGTGTCCAAAAATAATAATATGTTACCAATAATGTTTCTACTTGAAAAATAAATGTTCACACATTTTTTAAAAAAATGGTCTAATATATGTAGCAAATGACCAGATATTTTTAAATATATTCTCACGACATCGACTTGTGACATAAAAATTATGTGCATGTATATTAAAATGGCCTGACATGCGTTCTCCTTGGATTTGTTTTGTTTTAGGTTTTCTTCTTTCTTTTTCTTTAGTTTTTCCCAAGTTTTTGCTGATTTTTTTAAATTTTCTAGAGAACATTTTTATACATGTTTCATATTTCTCAAATAGATGGTTAACAATTTTTGAAATGTATGTTTAGTGCCTAATTTTTTATATATATTGTAAATTTTCTTATAAATCTAAAATACTTTATTACATAGGTGTAACATTTTTAAATGCATGATTAACAATTTTTAAAATACTTTTATTGAACATTCTTTTGGAATACATGTTGAAATATTATTTTTAAACTATGCGAACATTTTACATAGACTAGATAAAATTTTCGAAAGCATTCCAAAGTCTTTTGTGTGAATTAGGTGAAAATTTTAGAAAAATCAAATGTGCACTTTTTAGTGCTAGGAAACAATTGTTTTTTGAAGTACACAAACTTTCTGTTTTACATTGTATAATTTTCTTTTTAAAATGTCAGGTACATTTTTAAACGCAAAAATATTTGTGTTATATCACATACGTTTTCTTGAATGGTGCAGACATTTTCTTAAAGGTTGTGTACACATTTTTGAGACTACACTTACATTTTTTAATGTGCGTTGACCATATTTTGAAAAATTAACTTATTTATTTTCATAATATATGTGTTCACTATTCTTTTGAAAACACATGTGAGAACAGCATGACGAGTCCATGTGGTCACTGGGCCGGCCAGTAACAGCTCGCGAACTTTCTGTTTTACATTGTATAATTTTGTTTTTAAAATGTCACGTACATTTTTTTAATGCAGTAATTTTGTGTTATATCACATACATTTTTCTGAATGGTTCAAACATTTTCTTAAAGGTTGTGCGCACATTTTGACAGTACATTTACATTTTTTTATGTGCGTTGAACACATTTTGAAAAATTAACTTATTTGTTTTCGTAATATATGTGTTTACTATTTTTTTAAACACATGTGAGAACAGCATGACGAGACCATGTCGTCACTGGGCCGGCCAGTACCTGCTCCCTGTAGGCGACCCACCCATAGGGCTCGCTATTGGTGGCACATAGTCGCACGCCATATCTCCTCTAGAACGCTTCGAGAGTTGTTTCGCCCAGCCTGATGTCAAACGTATAGTGGACCAATAACCTTTGCCTCACTGTTCTTGATCATCGGCTGCCTGGACGTGTGTCGCTTGGTCGCCACATAAAAAACCATTAGTGGTTCCGAAGAAACCCCAATAAAAGTTCCCAAACTCGACAAAAGTTTTCATATCTGGAAAAAGTTCATGAATTTTTGAAAACTTGGTGAATTTGAACAACAGTTTTGAATTTCAAAAAAAATCATGAATTTGAAAAAAATACTTTGAAAATTCATGAATTTGAAAAAATCATGGATTTATAAAGTTCTCATGAATCCTTTTTCCATGCATGTTAAAATGCTCTCAAGTGCATCAATGTTTTTTTTTACACTTTTGAATTGCTACTTCCTAAAATTTTCTCTAAATTTACATCCTCCAAAGTCTAAAATTGTATCGATTGGAAGTTATATATAAATTAAGAGTGACTTGAGATGAAGATGGCTATATGTTAACCCAGATGCGTAGAAATATGATTTGATTTACCAGAAATTTTGGCAACAACTGTGCATGTAAGCACTTAATAGAATTCCAAGCAACTTATCCTACTTTCTAACTTGTGAGGATGACACTCTAAAAAGGTTAATAACTCTGTATCTTTCAAAACTATACTGTTCACTCATGTGTCTGTTATTACGTATTTACTCCTTATTTTGTTCGTTGTTTCTGTTGGTATATATAGGTTCATCTGATGGGAGGGGAGATAAGCATGAAGGACAAGGAGCCAGGAGAAGCGGGAACGTGCTTTGGCTTCAACGTGTTCCTGAAGACCAGAGGTTGAAGACGGCCTCGAGGAAGGGAGGGCGATGCCGTCTTTGTTCAAGAAGCCCGCCTGCTTCAAGGGCGGACACTGCGTCCTCCTCGTCCATGGCGACGGGACCCGCCGGATCATGCACACATGGATGGAGCGCGTCGGGATGAAGGTCTGGCCCGTCTCGTGTGCCGATCTCCTAGCCTCGACCATCGACAAGGTGTGCTCCGCCTTCGGCGCCTCGCCGTCAAGGCCGGCGTCGATGTCGTCGCTGCATAGTGCAGGAGGCGACGACTTGGGCGACACCACATGTTGCTACGTCATCTCCAAGGAGATGGCCAGCCACCTGAGGAGCAGCAGTGTCGTTGTAATCTCACATCAGATGCAAGGGGGTGGCTTATCATGGGTGGAGCCATGAGGATGTCGTCGGGTTCCGGAAGCGAGAGTGAGCACGAGCTAGGTAGCACACGAGACGTACTCAGGTTCGGGGCTCTCCGGAGAGATAACACCCCTACTCCTGCTATGATGACTATGATCAAGTGTGTACAAGGTTGCTCCTTGAGCTGTGTTGCTAGAGGAGGAAGAAGGGCAGAGCTACCTCTCTTCTCCTAGCTATGGTGAGTGTGTGTGTGTAATGAGGGCTAAACCCTTTGCATGGGTGAGCCCTGGGGGGTCTTATAGGCCAACCCCCCAGGGGTACAATGGTAATACGTCTGGGTGTAGGACCTGGATGTCAGTGGCTAGGGTCGTCGGGTTCTCCGCCGGCTGCTGGGGCCCGCTTCTGGAGGGCCGCGCCGGCTGCCGAGAATCCGGCCGACAGGTAAGGCCCGCCGCCTGCGGGCCATGCTGATTACCTTTCGCTGTAGCTCTGTCCTTGATGACGGAGGCCGCGTCATGAGTCGTATGGCTACAGTCCCGCGTCAGGTGGGTAGGTGGCCGCTTGGTCAGCGCACACTGTATCCACGCTTCTTCGGGATTCAGGGGGAGCAGGTGGCACTATAGCCAGGCTCCGTCTTGTCGTAGTGGGTGAGTGCAGACTCCGAGGGGAAGGATGGGTCGGCTGCTGGGAGCCGGCCCGCTCCCCAAGCCGTCTTCTGGGAGCCGGCTGGGACCCAAGGAGCCGGTCTCGTGGCCAGTCGGCATGAGGGGCTTTGGCCAGCCCCCATGTCTTGAAATGTCATTGAGTGCGGATGAGGCTACCCGGGGTCCATCCCCCCGACAGTAGTCCCCGAAGCTGGGGAGGTGCCACGGCTCGAAGCCGGAGTGCCTCAACAGTTTCCTCTTTCGAGAGATCCTGTGTCTTTGCTTCGTCCGGCTTGAAGAAGCCGCCTGCCAGGAGCCGGCTGAGGCGAAGCCTGCCGCCTGGTGGATTTGAATCATCGTGGCGGGCGCCGGGTGGTACGCCACCGGGTGGCGCGCCTGCCGCCCGTTGCACGCTCGCCACGCGTCGCTAGCAGACCAGGCCGGCCTGCCAGCCCACGCGCGTGACGGGACGCCGCCACAGGCCCGGGCCGACCAGTACACAGCCTTGGTGCGCGCGCAGATCCGCTGCGGCTGAGGTGGATGGTTGTCCTTCCGGGGCAAAATGAATACGCGCCATAAAGACGCGGGATTTGCGGGGGCGTGCGGGACGTGGGCGCAGTTAATCCCACGCCCCCCACGAAGCGTCGCCTCAGCCTTGCCGTCTCGGCCATATAAATAGGAGGGAGGGGGCGGCCAAATGCACGCGCGCACCCTCCACTCTCTCCTTCTTCCCTCGCTCCTTTGCTTCCTCGCTGCCGCTGCGCCGCCGCGCCACTCGCTGCCGAAGCGCCGCCGCGGCTTCGCCACCATTCATCCTCGCCGCGCCGCCGCCAGGCCGCCGCAAGCCAAGCCATGGAGCGAGGCGACTGGGATGGCTCCAATGTTCATGAAGGCCATATCGAGTTCCTCCGCGCGACGCGGAGGCTTCCTGTCGAGGGGGTCGTGGGGACGCGCCTCCCCGACGAGAGGGAGATCTCGCCGGCGCCGGAGCCATTTCCTTAGCGGATTTGGCCTGCCTGCGAGCGGCTTCCTCCGCTACTTCCTCGACTTCTATCGTCTCCAACCTCATCACCTTACTCCCAACACGGTGGTGCTTCTCTCCGCCTTCGTGACCTTCTGCGAAGGCTACGTCGGCGTCTTGCCCACACTCGAGCTGTGGGGCAGGTTCTTTTACTTGAAGTTGGGTACCTAGGCCAAGGGCGAGCCGGCCGAGTGCGGATCCTGCGTTGCTGTCGCGGATATACCCCGCGGCATAACCCGGCTAGAAGTATAACCCGACCGGACTTGGCGACTCACTAATGACCTGCCCTGACTGGACGACTCACTAAGTGACCCGTCCGAGCCTGGTGACTCATGGGTGACCTCGCGAGCGGGTCAGAGGAACGACAAGACCCGATGGCCCAGAAGGCGGTTTATGGAAGGCCGGCTCATGTTATGGTGGGCCGGTTTAAGAGGAAAGCATAAGGAATATTCCCCTACAAAGGAAGCAAGACTAGGACTCCACTTGTAATAGAGTAATCCTAATCCTACTAGGACTAGTCATGTAACCCGCCCCTTCGACTTATATAAGGAGGGGCAGGGCTCCCAAAAGAGGGACAAGCAAGAAGAAACAACCTTAGGGCTAGACATAACTGGGAGAGCCGGTTTACGGTGACTCCATGATGATCATAATGAGACCTAGCCACAAACAACATGTAGGGTTATTACCGGATGATGTTTCCCGGGGCCCGAAGCTGTCTAAACCCTTGTCTTGTGTTGCGTCTCTCGATTCCGCTCAACCCCTCTCAAGCTACCACGTAGATGCTGTAACACCCTGGGAATCATGCTACAGTAACCCCCTGTGATTAAGCTAATCATGTGCTAAACAGGGCTAGATCACATTTGAACCACACCCTTGTCAAGCTCCTAGTTCAAACTTCAAATATAATTAAAGTGGAAAATAAAAGTTTTCAAAAATTCAAACAGAAATGTTCAGTGGGTTCTAAATAATACACTGGTAATTATGGTGGAGAAAACACATTTTTATAAAATGTCTAAATACTTTTAAATGAAATAAAACAGAAAAGGAAATAAACAAAAAAGAGAAAACAGAAAACAAAACAGAAAAAGAAAGCAAAAGGAAAAAGGCCCGCTCCCCCCCCACTGGAACCGCGGCCCAAACCCCCCCCGGCCCAAGCTGGGCCGCCACCCGCAGCCGCGCCCCGGCCCAGCCCACCCCCCCGCCCCGCGTCCCCTTCCTGTTCCCCCGACCGGGTCGGAACAGGGGAGCGTCGCCGCCGAACCCCCTCGCCGGCGGTGAACCCCGCGAGAGGATAAGGGCGCCAGCGGCCCCGCTCCCTCGGGCCTCTCTCCCACTCACCCCGCTCGCTCCCTCGGCCTCTGCGCCTCTCCCCCGGGTCCGCGCCGCTCCCCTCTTCCCCACGCCCGACGCGCTCGCCGCCGTTCACCTTGTTCACGTGGCCACCGTGCCCCACTCGCCTCCTCGCCGTGTCGTACGACGTCGCCGCCCTCGACTACACCCCCTCCGCCTCTCCGTCGAAGCTCAGAGCCACTGCAACCGCCTCCCCGAGCTCGCCTTCAACCTCGGACGCCGGCGACCCCCTTCTTCCCCGGCGACGACCTGCTGCTACTAAGCCACCCACGGGCCTTTCTTGCGCCGCGCGGTGAGCTCCTCTACCTCCTCCCCCTCTCCGCTAGCTCGCTCGCGCTCCGTAGCGGCTCCCCCACGAGCGCCCGAACGCGCTGCCGCCTGCGCTCGTCGCCGGCGTGCCTCCGGTGACCAAATGGCCACGGGCCAGCGCCCGTTGCCTTCGCCTCCTAACGCACGACCCACCTAGCCTCTCCGTTCGCTCGCTAGCATGCTGCGTCGCCCTTTCCTCTGGCGTCCGACTCCGGTCGTCCGCCGACGAGCTCGCCGCGCTCGATTCCGGTCACCCCTGCCGCCACAACCACCACCGTTGGACGCGGCGCAGCCGTAGCTTTCGAACGCGACCGAAAACTCCCTGAACGGTGCCCTGTACGTGGATTCCGGCGAGGTCCCGAGCGCCTCCGCCGTGTTTTCGGTCGCCGGCGTTGCTCCGGCGCCGGCCACCGACGTGGCACACCTGGGGGCCACCCCCTGGGTCACTGCCAGTGGCCCCCTGGTCACCTGTTGACTGGTTGACCTGGTCAACTGCTGACTGGGCAGGCCCAGTCACTGACATGCGGGCCCCGCCGCAAATTAAAAAAATAAAGAAAAGAAATGTTTTATAATAAAAATAATTAGTTTAGCTAAACACTCACTGACATGTGGGGCCCATCCCTCTAATTATACTGTTAGTTTAGTTTAACTAAATGTTAGACTAACAGAGGCTGACATGTGGGTCCCACTGGACCCACCTGTCTGGTTTGACTGGTCAGCCGACCAGTTGACCTGCTGACGTCAGCATTACCTCATGCTGACGTCATAATTCATTTTTCTGAATATAAATAATTCCAGAAATTCAAATAAACTTTGAAAATTCATATCTTTTAAACCGTAACTCGGATGAAAATGTTTTCTATATGAAAGTTGCTCAGAACGACGAGACGAATCCGAATACGCAGTCCGTTCGTCCACCACACCTCCCTAACCTATCGAACTAGCAACTTTCCCCCTCCGGTCCGTCTGTCCGAAAACGTGAAACATCGGGAATACCTCCCGGGTGTTCCCCCCCTTCACCGGTACCACCTACTGTCGCGTTAGGACACCCCTAGCACCGCTCACTGTCATGTCACGCATCGTCATGCTTATGTTTGCATTGTATTTACTGTTTCTTCCCCCTCTTCTCTCCGGTAGACTACGAGACCGACACTGCTGCTGCCCAGTTTGACTACGGAGTCGACGACCCCTCCTACTTGCCAGAGCAATCAGGCAAGCCCCCCCCTTGATCACCAGATATCGCCTACTCTACTCTCTACTACTTGCATTAGAGTAGTGTAGCATGTTACTGCTTTCGATATCCTATTCTGATGCATAGCCTATCCTTGCTACTACTGTTGTTACCTTTACCTGCAATCCTACATGCTTAGTATAGGATGCTAGATTTCCATCAGTGGCCCTACATTCTTGTCCGTCTGCTGTGCTATACTATCGGGCCGTGATCACCTGGGCGGTGATCACGGGCATATACTTATATACTATATACATGACACATGTGATGACTAAAGTCGGGTCGGCTCGTAGGAGTACCCGCAAGTGGATCTTTGTGGCGGAGCGACAGGGCAGGTTGAGACCGCCTAGGTAAGAGGTGGGCCTGGCCCTGGTCGGCGTTCGCGGATACTTAACACGCTTAACGAGATCTTGGTATTTGATCTGAGTCTGGCCATTTGGTCTATACGCACTAACCATCTACGTGGGAGTAGTTATGGGTATCCCGACGTCGTGGTATCAGCCGAAGCTCTTTTGACGTCAGCGACTGAGTGGCGCGCGCCGTGTTGGACGCTTGACGTAACCGCCGGATCGTGTGGGTGCTAGGTCTGCTCGCGGCCGCGTTCGCAACGTGCAGGTGTGCATAGGGCGATGGGCCCAGACCCCTGCGCGCATAGGTTTAGACCGGCGTGCTGACCTCTCTGTTGAGCCTAGGTGGGGCTGCGACGTGTTGATCTTACGAGGCCGGGCATGACCCAGAAAAGTGTGTCCGGCCAATTGGGATCGAGCGTGTTGGGTTATGTGGTGCACCCCTGCAGGGAAGTTTATCTATTCGAATAGCCGTGTCCCTCGGTAAAAGGACGACCCGGAGTTGTACCTTGAGCTTATGACAACTAGAACTGGATACTGAGTAAAATACACCCTTCCAAGTGCCAGATACAACCCGGTGATCGCTCTCTAACAGGGCGACGAGGAGGGGATCGCCGGGTAGGATTATGCTATGCGATGCTACTTGGAGGACTTCAATCTACTCTCTTCTACATGCTGCAAGATGGAGATGTCCAGAAGCTTAGTCTTCGACAGGACTAGCTATCCCCCTCTTATTCCGGCATTCTGCAGTTCAGTCCACTGATATGCCTCTTTACTCATATACCCATGCATATGTAGTGTAGCTCCTTGCTTGCGAGTACTTTGGATGAGTACTCACGGTTGCTTCTCTCCCTCTTTTTCCCCCTTTCCTTTCTATCTGGTTGTCGCAACCAGATGTTGGAGTCCAGGAGCCAGACGCCACCGTCGACGACGACTCCCACGGCACTGGAGGTGCCTACTACTACGTGCAGGCCGCTGACGACGACCAGGAGTAGTTAGGAGGTCCCAGGCAGGAGGCCTTGCCTTTTCGATCGTTGCTACTTTTGTGCTAGCCTTCTTAAGGCAAACTTGTTTAACTTATGTCTGTACTCAGATATTGTTGCTTCCGCTGACTCGTCTATGATCGAGCACTTGTATTCGAGCCCTCGAGGCCCCTGGCTTGTATTATGATGCTTGTATGACTTATTTATGTTTTAGAGTTGTGTTGTGATATCTTCCCGTGAGTCCCTGATCTTGGTCGTACACATTTGCGTGCATGATTAGTGTACGGTCAAATCGGGGGCGTCACAAGTTGGTATCAGAGCCGACTGCCTGTAGGAACCCCCCTTCCACACTCCTTGGCCGAAGTCGAGTCTAGACATTGCAAAACTTTTACTAACATGGACTGTGCGGCTTACGGGCCCACGTCGCCATTGGGTGGTACTAGGATCTTTTACTCCTCGACCTTTACTCTGGGACTCTGAACTCTCTTCTACTCGGGTTAAACGAATTTACTAACTCTAACACTAGGATCCCGTGACCGCGTTCACCCCTAAGATGGATAAGCCATAGTTGTTTCTTAGAATAGTATTTTGAACAATTCACACACTGTCATTTGACTCCTTTGAAACGTCTTTGCTTTCAGATGGAAACCACGAGGCAGGTTGTTCGCCACACGATGGCCATTGGTGCCTCGGGATCACCTGCGGTGCTAGCTGAGATGATGACCTATCTGGGTTATCGCTGGCACCCTGAGTACACCGTCTACGAGGAGTACCAGGACTTTAACCAGGAGCAGTACCGTGCCATCGTCCACCTCTACTCTCGGGAGTACGACTCCACTACTGTGCTGCACACCGCACATGGTGTTGGTGTGACCATCGATATGGCTGTCCACGATGCAGCCTATGCTGCTCTGACACGTCTTCGTGGAGAGTATCGGGAGTTGGACACCTCCCCTTTCAGGCACATTGCTACCGCCTCTGATGTTGGTGCAGAGGGATACTATACTGCTGCCTACTCCACTGTCACCCGAGAGCCCTTCTACCATCAGCACCTGGTTCTGCATGCTGATGGGCTGGATCGAGCTAACCGAGCTCTTCGCCACGAGATGTACACCACCCGTCAGCACCTTTACCGTGCTCTGACGCTGCTGCACCCCTTTGTCCGGTCTGGACAGGTACCGCGTTCTGCGATCTACCCAGCCAGGACCGTGATGCCCCACGGTGTCGGTTGGCCAGAGGTGGGAGGCTACTCTCCCGCACTTGGTCCTCTTCTGCCACCTGAGCGTCGGGCTCTACACCTGAGTATCCGCGGCCCCCAGTCTGCTGACGTGGAGGAGCTATCCGTTGCCTCACTACCAGCTGTCGGGCTACGATTACCTCCACAGTACCTCTTGGGACTGATGTAGGCTTGTTTGTAGTGTTAAAGGCATTCGCCGCGAGCCTGTGTGCCGCCTATGATGTTTTAGTCTATGTACTGAACCCTGTGTACTGAACTCTATGCATGACCCCTTTTGTAAGCTATGCCGACTACTATGTAGTAGCTATCGTGCTCCTTTCATTATGCATGTTTCATCATGAATGATTCTTGTCATTGCCAATTTTCTCAATGCTGAACTACCCCTGTTATATATTAGCAGGATGGTTAGACCAGGTGGTCGTGGTCGTGGTGGCGATGCCCCACCACCACCTGAGTACATGGCTGGTATGATCCAACAGTTTGAACTGAACCGCCAATTCATGGAAAATATGATGGCTCAGTTTCCTCGCCCCAATATGAACCAGCAGCCAGCCCAAGTGACTCTTCAAGATTTCATACGCCTCAACCCAACCATCTACCGCAGCTCAACTCAGCCTCTGGATGCTGATGACTGGCTCCGTGACATCACCTATGAGATGGAGTCTGCTGATGTAGCCCCTGCCAGCTATGTCAATTTTGCTTCCTTCTTCTTGAAGGGACCCGCAGCTCAATGGTGGGACAGCCACAGGCGTACTCTGCCAGCTGGAACAATCATCACCTGGCCAGACTTCCAAGCTGCTTTCCGTGCCCGCTTCATTCCTCAGGGAGTCATGGACCGGAAGAAGCGTGAGTTCCGCAACCTCACCCAAGGCAACAAAACTGTCGAAGCTTATCAGCGGGAGTTTCTGGACTTGTCCCGCTATGCTGAAGAAGACATTGCGACTGATGCACGCAGACAGGAGAAGTTCCGTGATGGCCTTCAAGCTGACATCAAGCTCGCACTTCTAGTGCATGACTTTGCTGATTTCGCCACCTTGGTGAACAAGGCCATCAATGTCGAAACTGGTCTGCAGGAATACCAGAGCTCTCACAGGCGCAACCGTGACACGGGCTCATCTTCGGGCCCGCCCTCACAGAAGCGTAAGATATGGATCCCGAACAGCATGTATCGTCCAAATGCATCTGCCCCAAGGCAGACCTATGCTGCACCGCGTCTGCCTCCTCCACCATCTAGGCAGTCAAAGCTACCAACTCCCCCACCTGGGGCTCCTGTTCCCACTCCCGATAATGGTCTGTGCTTCAAGTGTGGTCAACCGGGTCACTTTGCCAGGAACTGCTATCAGAACCAGAATCAACTGGCCCTTCCAGCAGCTGGCCGTGGTAACAACCAGCCCCGCAACAACAATGCTAAGTCTTATGGTCGTGCTCATGCCAACCACGTTGATCTCAGCGAAGCTCAAGACCAGCCTGCTACTGTGATGGGTACACTCCTCGTAAATTCAGTACCAGCATCCGTTTTATTTGATACAGGAGCATCCCATTCATTCATATCAGCAGAATTTGCATTCCTGCATGGCATTAATTACGAAGAGATAAACACTCCGATAGTGGTACACACCCCTGCGGGCCAATGTCAAACCACTATGGTTAGTCACGATGTTACTGTTGAAATTGAAGGACTGGAATTTCTTGTCTCTCCCATCGTGCTGAAGTCCTGTAGCATTGACCTCATTTTGGGTATGGATTGGTTGAAAGCGCATACTGCTTCTATAGTTTGCGCCACTAAGACCGTCCATCTGCTACACCCTTCAGATGAAATAGTTGCTTACCAAGCTAATCTGGTGCAAAATGCCGAGGCAAGGCTCTATGCATTGAATGCATTGAACGCTGCACCACTCGAGGGCATTGAAAACATTCCCGTCGTGCGTGAATTCCTCGACGTCTTCCCTGAAGAACTTCCAGGGATTCCCCCTGCTAGAGCTGTCGAATTCATCATCGACTTGAAACCAGGCACCACTCCTATAGCCAAGCGACCCTACAAAATGCCGCCGCATGAACTCCTTGAGCTTAAGGAGGAAATCGACAAGTCTCTTCGCAAAGGATTCATTCGCCCAAGTTGCTCTCCTTGGGGAGCACCTTCTCTCTTTGTCAAGAAGAAGGATGGGACAAACCGGTTAGTTCAAGACTACCGTCCTATAAACCAAGCTACCATTCAGAATAAATACCCTCTTCCTCGGATCAATGATCTGTATGATCAACTGGCGGGTTCGTCAGTGTTCTCTAAGCTCGACTTGAGGTTGGGCTACCACCAGATCCGTGTTCGCGAAGAGGATATCCCAAAGACCGCCTTCGTGACTCGCTATGGTTCATACGAGTACACCGTCATGTCTTTCGGTTTAACCAATGCTCCAGCCACCTTCTCTCGTCTGATGAACTACATATTCATGGATTACCTCGACAAGTTCGTCGTGGTTTATCTGGATGATATCCTGATATTCTCCAAGAACGAAGAAGAACATGCTGAACATCTTCGACTTGTGCTGGAAAAGCTACGAGAACATCAACTATATGCCAAGTTCTCCAAATGTGAATTCTGGCTACCCGAAGTAACCTATCTGGGGCATGTCATCTCTAAGGATGGTATTGCCGTCAACCCCGAGCGAGTTCAGGCTATTCTTGATTGGACTCCTCCCAAGAACGTTAAGCAAGTCAGAAGTTTTCTCGGTCTCGCCAGCTATTGCCGTCGATTTGTCGAGAACTTCTCTAAGATCGCCAGGCCTCTGACTAACCTGTTGCATAAGGGCGTCAAGTTCCAATGGACAGACAAATGTCAGGAAAGTTTCCAAGCACTCAAAGACAAGTTGACTTCTGCTCCAGTTCTAGCTCCACCTGATACTAAGAAGGACTTTGTCATTTACTGCGACGCTTCCCGTCAAGGATTAGGCTGTGTCCTAATGCAAGACCGCAAAGTGATTGCTTATGCCTCTCGACAATTGCGCCCTCACGAAGAGAACTACCCAGTTCACGACCTCGAACTTGC
This sequence comes from Triticum aestivum, assembly GCF_018294505.1. Classification (NCBI taxonomy): domain Eukaryota; kingdom Viridiplantae; phylum Streptophyta; class Magnoliopsida; order Poales; family Poaceae; genus Triticum; species Triticum aestivum. Next base: position 97,728,753 of record NC_057814.1, on the reverse strand, counting down.
TGCTGTCATTCATGCGCTGAAGCAGTGGCGACATTACCTTCTCGGTAATCGTTGCGAGATCTTCACTGACCACCAAAGTCTGAAGTATCTGTTTACTCAGCCAGATCTGAACCTCCGTCAACAGAGATGGATGGAGCTCGTTGCAGACTTTGACTTGGGTATTTCCTATACTCCAGGCAAGGCTAATGTAATGGCTGATGCCTTGAGCCGCAAGTCTTACTGCAACCACCTCCAAGTTCATAAAGTTCAGCCCTCACTTGTTGAAGAATTCAGGAAGCTGAACCTCCATATTGTTCCTCCGGGTGCACTCGCTCCCCCTCCTAAGGAGTTCCGCAAGGTGAACCTCCACGTTGTTACCCCAGGGTTCCCTCAATACCCTAGTTGCTAAACCAGATCTCGAGGACAGCATCAAAAGGCTACAGAGGTATGACTCTGAAGCCCACAAGATTAAGCGCTACCTCGCAGAAGGAAAGCCCTCATTCTTCACCATTTCTGAAGATGGCACCCTATACTTCAAGGGCCGCCTAGTGGTGCCATGTGCAGAGAAAAACCTGGATATGACACAGGAAGTTATGAAAGAAGCTCATGATACGCCTCTATGTATCCATCCGGGTAGTACAAAGATGTACCAAGATATCCGTCAGAGATTCTGGTGGACTAATATGAAGCAAGACATTGCTCGTTATGTTGCTGAGTGTGACGTTTGCCGTCGTATCAAAGCAGAACATCAAAGGCCTGCTGGAACTCTGCAACCTATCTCTATTCCTGAATGGAAATGGGACCATGTTGAGATGGACTTCGTCACTGGATTTCCCAAATCGCAGAAAGGTAATGATGCTATTCTTGTCGTCATTGACCGGCTTTCCAAAGTTGCACATTTCCTGGCAGTCAAAGAAACGATCACTGCTAGCCAGTTGGCAACGCTCTATATGTCCAGGATTGTTTCACTCCACGGTATTCCATTGGTTATCAGCTCAGACCGTGGTAGCTTATTCACTTCAAGATTCTGGGCAAGTTTCCAAGAAGCAATGGGAACTCATCTGTCATTCAGTACTGCGTTTCATCCTCAATCGCAAGGACAAGTTGAACGCGTCAATCAAGTTCTCGAAGACATGCTTAGAGCTTGCGTTATTTCCTTCGGCAAGAAATGGGAGGAATCTCTCCCGTATGCTGAGTTCTCCTATAATAATAGCTATCAAGCTAGTCTGAAGATGGCCCCCTTCGAGGTGTTATATGGACGAAAGTGCCGAACCCCTCTGAACTGGTCAGAAACTGGGGAACGTCCACTCTTCGGTCCGGATATTATCCAAGATGCCGAAGAACAAGTCCGCATTATTCGCGAGAATCTCAAGACTGCTCAGTCACGTCAGAAGAGTCAGTATGACCGTCATCATAAAGACATGGTCTATCAACCTGGCGAAAAGGCTTATCTTCGAGTCACACCTATGAAGGGTGCTCACCGCTTCGGGATCAAGGGCAAACTAGCTCCTCGCTATATTGGCCCATTCACTATTCTCGAAAGCGTGGAAAAGTGGCATACCAACTGGAACTACCGCCGAACCTTTCTCAGGTTCACGATGTGTTCCATGTGTCACAGCTCCGCCGATGCTTCAAGGATCCAATCCGAGCTGTGGATCATGAAGTGCTCGAATTGCAGCAAGACCTCTCCTATAAAGAGCAACCGGTCCGCATTCTCGACCAAGCTGAACGCCGCACACGTCAGAAGGCGATCAAGTTTCTCAAAGTCCAGTGGTCGCACCATTCTGAAGATGAGGCCACTTGGGAACGAGAGGATCGTCTGCGCGAAGAATACCCCGCACTGTTTCCTTCTACCTCCTAAATCTCGGGACGAGATTTCTTGTAGTGGAGGAGATTTGTAACACCCTGGGAATCATGCTACAGTAACCCCCTGTGATTAAGCTAATCATGTGCTAAACAGGGCTAGATCACATTTGAACCACACCCTTGTCAAGCTCCTAGTTCAAACTTCAAATATAATTAAAGTGGAAAATAAAAGTTTTCAAAAATTCAAACAGAAATGTTCAGTGGGTTCTAAATAATACACTGGTAATTATGGTGGAGAAAACACATTTTTATAAAATGTCTAAATACTTTTAAATGAAATAAAACAGAAAAGGAAATAAACAAAAAAGAGAAAACAGAAAACAAAACAGAAAAAGAAAGCAAAAGGAAAAAGGCCCGCTCCCCCCCCACTGGAACCGCGGCCCAAACCCCCCCCCGGCCCAAGCTGGGCCGCCACCCGCAGCCGCGCCCCGGCCCAGCCCACCCCCCCCGCCCCGCGTCCCCTTCCTGTTCCCCCGACCGGGTCGGAACAGGGGAGCGTCGCCGCCGAACCCCCTCGCCGGCGGTGAACCCCGCGAGAGGATAAGGGCGCCAGCGGCCCCGCTCCCTCGGGCCTCTCTCCCACTCACCCCGCTCGCTCCCTCGGCCTCTGCGCCTCTCCCCCGGGTCCGCGCCGCTCCCCTCTTCCCCACGCCCGACGCGCTCGCCGCCGTTCACCTTGTTCACGTGGCCACCGTGCCCCACTCGCCTCCTCGCCGTGTCGTACGACGTCGCCGCCCTCGACTACACCCCCTCCGCCTCTCCGTCGAAGCTCAGAGCCACTGCAACCGCCTCCCCGAGCTCGCCTTCAACCTCGGACGCCGGCGACCCCCTTCTTCCCCGGCGACGACCTGCTGCTACTAAGCCACCCACGGGCCTTTCTTGCGCCGCGCGGTGAGCTCCTCTACCTCCTCCCCCTCTCCGCTAGCTCGCTCGCGCTCCGTAGCGGCTCCCCCACGAGCGCCCGAACGCGCTGCCGCCTGCGCTCGTCGCCGGCGTGCCTCCGGTGACCAAATGGCCACGGGCCAGCGCCCGTTGCCTTCGCCTCCTAACGCACGACCCACCTAGCCTCTCCGTTCGCTCGCTAGCATGCTGCGTCGCCCTTTCCTCTGGCGTCCGACTCCGGTCGTCCGCCGACGAGCTCGCCGCGCTCGATTCCGGTCACCCCTGCCGCCACAACCACCACCGTTGGACGCGGCGCAGCCGTAGCTTTCGAATGCGACCGAAAACTCCCTGAACGGTGCCCTGTACGTGGATTCCGGCGAGGTCCCGAGCGCCTCCGCCGTGTTTTCGGTCGCCGGCGTTGCTCCGGCGCCGGCCACCGACGTGGCACACCTGGGGGCCACCCCCTGGGTCACTGCCAGTGGCCCCCACGGGCCCAGTTGACTGGGTTGACCCAGTCAACTGCTGACTGGGCAGGCCCAGTCACTGACATGCGGGCCCCGCCGCAAAATTAAAAAATAAAGAAAAGAAAATGTTTTATAATAAAAATAATTAGTTTAGCTAAACACTCACTGACATGTGGGGCCCATCCCTCTAATTATACTGTTAGTTTAGTTTAACTAAATGTTAGACTAACAGAGGCTGACATGTGGGTCCCACTGGACCCACCTGTCTGGTTTGACTGGTCAGCCGACCAGTTGACCTGCTGACGTCAGCATTACCTCATGCTGACGTCATAATTCATTTTTCTGAATATAAATAATTCCAGAAATTCAAATAAACTTTGAAAATTCATATCTTTTAAACCGTAACTCGGATGAAAATGTTTTCTATATGAAAGTTGCTCAGAACGACGAGACGAATCCGAATACGCAGTCCGTTCGTCCACCACACCTCCCTAACCTATCGAACTAGCAACTTTCCCCCTCCGGTCCGTCTGTCCGAAAACGCGAAACATCGGGAATACCTCCCGGATGTTCCCCCCCTTCACCGGTACCACCTACTGTCGCGTTAGGACACCCCTAGCACCGCTCATTGTCATGTCACGCATCGTCATGCTTATGTTTGCATTGTATTTACTGTTTCTTCCCCCTCTTCTCTCCGGTAGACTACGAGACCGACACTGCTGCTGCCCAGTTCGACTACGGAGTCGACGACCCCTCCTACTTGCCAGAGCAACCAGGCAAGCCCCCCCCTTGATCACCAGATATCGCCTACTCTACTCTCTACTACTTGCATTAGAGTAGTGTAGCATGTTACTGCTTTCGATATCCTATTCTGATGCATAGCCTATCCTTGCTACTACTGTTGTTACCTTTACCTGCAATCCTACATGCTTAGTCTAGGATGCTAGATTTCCATCAGTGGCCCTACATTCTTGTCCGTCTGCTGTGCTATACTATCGGGCCGTGATCACCTGGGCGGTGAACACGGGCATATACTTATATACTATATACATGACACATGTGATGACTAAAGTCGGGTCGGCTCGTAGGAGTACCCGCAAGTGGATCTTTGTGGCGGAGCGACAGGGCAGGTTGAGACCGCCTAGGTGAGAGGTGGGCCTGGCCCTGGTCGGCGTTCGCGGATACTTAACACGCTTAACGAGATCTTGGTATTTGATCTGAGTCTGGCCATTTGGTCTATACGCACTAACCATCTACGTGGGAGTAGTTATGGGTATCCCGACGTCGTGGTATCAGCCGAAGCTCTTTTGACGTCAGCGACTGAGTGGCGCGCGCCGGATTGGACTGGAACGCCACTAGGCTAGGTCTGCTTCCGGCCGCGTACGCAACGTGCAGGTGTGCATAGGGCGATGGGCCCAGACCCCTGCGCGCATAGGTTTAGACCGGCGTGCTGACCTCTCTGTTGTGCTTAGGTGGGGCTGCGACGTGTTGATCTTACGAGGCCGGGCATGACCCAGAAAGTGTGTCCGGCCAATTGGGATCGAGCGTGTTGGGTTATGTGGTGCACCCCTGCAGGGAAGTTTATCTATTCGAATAGCCGTGTCCCTCGGTAAAAGGACGACCCGGAGTTGTACCTTGAGCTTATGACAACTAGAACTGGATACTGAGTAAAATACACCCTTCCAAGTGCCAGATACAACCCGGTGATCGCTCTCTAACAGGGCGACGAGGAGGGGATTGCCGGGTAGGATTATGCTATGCGATGCTACTTGGAGGACTTCAATCTACTCTCTTCTACATGCTGCAAGATGGAGATGTCCAGAAGCGTAGTCTTCGACAGGACTAGCTATCCCCCTCTTATTCTGGCATTCTGCAGTTCAGTCCACTGATATGCCCCTTTACACATATACCCATGCATATGTAGTGTAGCTCCTTGCTTGCGAGTACTTTGGATGAGTACTCACGGTTGCTTCTTTCCCTCTTTTCCCCCTTTCCTTTCTATCTGGTTGTCGCAACCAGATGTTGGAGTCCAGGAGCCAGACGCCACCGTCGACGACGACTCCCACGGCACTGGAGGTGCCTACTACTACGTGCAGGCCGCTGACGACGACCAGGAGTAGTTAGGAGGTCCCAGGCAGGAGGCCTTGCCTTTCGATCGTTGCTACTTTTGTGCTAGCCTTCTTAAGGCAAACTTGTTTAACTTATGTCTGTACTCAGATATTGTTGCTTCCGCTGACTCGTCTATGATCGAGCACTTGTATTCGAGCCCTCGAGGCCCCTGGCTTGTATTATGATGCTTGTATGACTTACTTATGTTTTAGAGTTGTGTTGTGATATCTTCCCGTGAGTCCCTGATCATGATCGTACACATTTGCGTGCATGATTAGTGTACGGTCCAATCGGGGGCGTCACAGATGCGTTGGCCTCACGACTAAGTCCTCACACTAGGACATCTGCCGTGACAATTCCACGACAGTTGGCGCCCACCGTGGGGCTTGCGCACGGTGGTGTTGAGTTCTTGAAGGGATCTTTTCTAGGGTTCGAGAAGTTCGTAATTTTTTCGGCTCAAACCGGCATGGAAAGTTCACATCAAGTTTATGAGTAAGATTGACGAAGTGTTTTGCGGTGGCAGGGTATGAGATTAAGACTGTTTTGGGTTATCTGTGTGTGCCGCCGTCGCGTTGTACGATCCGCCGAGATCGACAAAGGTTCAAGAGAATTTCGACGGCTTACTGTGCGCCGTATCCAGCGATCAATTCAATCGCAATTTCCACCAAGACGTCAAGTGCCAGGAACGAAAGCCACTTCGAGTCACGGCGGCTTAAGTTTTCTTTCGCCGAAGACAGTTATGACCAGAAACAGACAGAGACATGGATTCGCTATCACGTGAAGCAAATAAATAAATAAACCTGGAAGTGAATACAGAGTTGACCCGGTTTCCGCGCTGCCTTCCTTGGCAGGCGTGGCCTCTGAGCCACCGTGGTCGATCCCCCCGAGGCTTACCCCTGCGGCCTCTTCGCTCCGCCCGCCATCGGAGCATCGCCGGTCCGCTCCTCTGCTGCGGATTTGCCGGGGCCATCCGAGCCGTATCTGTTGCTGAGGCTGTCGTGCGCTGCTCCGAGTGGCCGCTGCTGCTCCAACCTGTTGCTCAAGCCCGACCTCCGCAATCCCTGCGCCAGCTCCGCGCCGCCTTTGTGGATTGCCTCCTCCGAGCCGCTCGACCTGCCTGCGGCCCCCGCTGCTGTTGCCGCGTCTCACTCCGGCGTTGAGCCGCCCGTTTTCTACTGCGAACCGCCGCATCTTGCTCTCGCCTTGAGTCATCTCTATGCGAGTTTTTCTCGGCCGCGCATGAGCTTGCGCCTGCGGTTCTGGTCCGCGGCGTCGAGCAGCCCTCGACCGCGCCAGGTCAACCTCGCCGCTGCCCCGAGCTATCTTGTTGAGCCATGCGGCGCCTCGCGCCCCCGCCACCATTTCACCCTTGCGGGGAGCCGCCCCGCGCCGACCAGCTTGGAGCCGCTACTGCAAGCCGCCGCGCCAACCGGCCCTCCGCCGCCGAACTGCCTGCAAGACGCGGGTGTGCCTCGGCCTCGCTCCCCCGCCGACGAGCCGCCGCTCTTTCCAATGGGCTGCTTACCGCTGTGACCCGCCGCGGATCAATCTGCCTCGCCTCAGTCTTGGGCGCGAATCTCCTCCGCCACCGGTGCCGTCCGTGTCTGAGCTGTTCCGCCGAGCGGCCTTTTCCGCCGGTTCAACCCTGTTCTAAGCCGCCTCCAACGTGTATGGTGCCCAACGTGGCCATGGAGAGCCGCCGCCGCCTTTGCAAAACACTGGCGCCCAGACGTTAAGCTGCTGGCAACTAGACCAACGCCGGCCTCGTTCCGCTCACACCGGTGTGCCTCTGAGCCACCTGTCTCTGCCTGCAAGCTGCGCCCGCTTAGTACAAACAAGGAGAAGCATCATAGGATGGAAAAGTCAATTCGGCTTAGTAGTAGTTCCACTCAGTGCTCACGTGGCAACCAAAACAGGGAAAAGCAAACCACAATGTAGAGAGATGTTTTGCAATACAATAATCGTTGTATTGATTGGGGTGCTGGTGCACGCATATATAATACAAGGGAAGGCCTCTACCTCAACTATACAAGACTAGGAGGTGGGCCACAACTCCAATACACGTGCAGTACAAAATACATACTCAACACCCCCCGTAGTCGAAGCATCGCCGGAGACACACAGACTGGACCGAAACTCCTCGAAGACGGGAGTAGGCAATCCCTTAGTCATCACATCAGCAAACTGTTGCGTCGTCGGCACGTGGAGAACCCGAACACGGCCAATGGCAACCTACTCGCGCACGAAGTGAATATCGAGCTCAATATGCTTCGTCCGTCGATGGTGCACCGGGTTGGCGGAGAGGTAGACCGCGCTGACGTTATCGTAGTAGACAAGAGTGGCCTTGTGAACATCACAAAGCAACTCCTGGAGCAGCTGACGTATCCAAGAGCACTCGGCCACTGCGTTGGCCACGACGCAATACTCTGCCTCGGTGCTGGAGCGGGAGACCGTGGGCTGCCGCTTCGATGACCAAGAGATCAACGAGGGCCCAAGGTAGACGCAGTAGCCTGACGTAGAGCGTCGCGTGTCAGGGCAGCCAGCCCAGTCAGCATCCGAGTAGACCACGAGGTCGGTGGAGGCGGAGGGCGTCAGGGTGAGTCCCAAGGACATGGTGCCGCGTATGTAACGGAGAATACGCTTCACGAGAGTCCAGTGAGAGTCACGCGTGGCGTGCATATGGAGGCACACCTGCTGAACAGCGTACTGCAGGTCGGGGCGAGTCAGCGTCAAGTACTGTAAAGCACCGACAATAGAGCGATAAAACACTCCATCGGACGCGAGAGACCCCTCCAGAGCAGAGACCTTCGCCTTCGTGTCGACGGGGGTGGGCGCCGGCTTGCAGTTAAGCATACCGGCACGCTCAAGGAGCTCGTGGGCGTACTTCTGCTGATGCAGAAAGAAACCGCGAGCTCGACGGATCACCTCGATGCCGAGAAAGTAGTGCAGGGGCCCCAAGTCCTTTAGGGCGAACTCATCACAAAGACGAGCAGTCAGCCGCTGAAGGAGATCGGGGGTGGACGCCGTGAGGATGATGTCGTCGACGTAGAGCAGCAGATATGCAGTGTCAGCTCCCTGATGATACACAAAGAGTGAGGCATCGGAGCGAGTGGACCGAAAGCCCAGAGACTGCAGGAAGGCTGTGATACGCTGGTACCAAGCCCGAGGCGCCTGCTTCAACCCGTACAGAGAGCGGGAGAGCAAGCATACGAAGACGGGGTGCTCGGCGTCAACGAAACCAGTAGGCTGCTCACAGAACACCCGCTCGGCAAGATGACCGTGCAAGAAGGCGTTGGAAACGTCCAACTGATGCACAGGCCAGGCGCGCGAGACGGCCAGCTGAAGGACGGCGCGGATCGTGCCCGGTTTCACAACCGGGGCGAAGGTGTCGGTGAAGTCCACGCCCGCGCGCTGCCGAAAACCACGAACCACCCATCAAGCCTTGTAGCGCTCGAGAGAACCGTCCGGGCGAGTCTTGTTGCGAAACACCCACTTGCCAAAGATGATGTTGGCATGGTGGGGTCGCAGAACAAGTTGCCACGTGCGGTTGTGCTGTAAGGCGTCGAACTCCTCCTGCATTGCAGCTAGCCAGTGGGGATCCCGAAGGACAGCGCGAGCGGAGGTGGGGACGGGTGATGGCGTCGACGTCGAGGCGGCGCACACATACTCGTCAGCGGAGTAGCGCGTGCTGGGCCGAAGCACTCCTGCTCGGGCACGGGTAGTCACGCCAAGTGGCGGGGCAACAGGGCCGGCGAGTGCCGCGGTGGCGGGGGCACCTGGTGCGGCGGCGGAGGTGGCCGCGGGGGCACCCGGTGCGGCGGCGGCCGAGGAGGCGACGGGCGAGGGTGACGTCGAGCCCGTCGCAGGGTGGGCGGGCGGGGTGCCGGGCTCAACCTTGTATGAGGGAGACGGGGACCCGAGGGCCCGCTCGGACTCGACCTCGGGGGAGGGAGTCACGAAGCCAGGTGGTGGCGGTAGAGGGCGCCGTGCCGGGGGGGCCGCCGGGGGCTGCTGCCGCGCATCACTCCACGAGGGGGGCGCGGGGGCCGGCGCTGAAGGGGCCTAAGCCGGAGGGACCTGAAAAAAAGGGAACACCGTCTCGACAAAGTACACATGCCTCGAGGTGTACACACGATGAGTGACAGGATCATAGCACCGGTAACCTTTGGTGTTAGGAGGGTAGCCAAGGAAGACGCATGGGACGGATCATGGTGCGAGCTTGTGTGGCGTGGTGGACGCGGTGCTAGGATAACAGAGACACCCGAAGATGCGGAGACCATCATAGGACGGTGGTGTGCCGAAGAGAAGGTGGTGTGGGGCGTAGTTCCACCGAGGGCGACACGGACGAATATTAACTAAGAGAGTGGCGGCAGCGAGGGTATCAGGCCAAAACCGAGCGGGCACGTTAGAGTGAAAGAGTAACGTGCGAACGCAGTCATTCAGAGTGCGGAGAATGCGCTCGACGCGGCCGTTCTGCTGAGAAGTGTAGGGGCAAGTCAGACGGAAGGTGGTGCCGTGAGAGGCGAGAAGTGTGTGAAGAGCGACGTTGTCAAACTCTTTTCCGTTATCAGTTTGGAGTGCGAGTATGGGGCGACCGAACTGGGTGGTGACATAGGAATAAAAGGCGGTGAGTGAGGCTAAAGCATCGGATTTACGACGAAGAGGAAAAGTCCACACATAATGAGAATAATCATCTAGGATCACCAAGTAGTATAGATAGCCCGTGTTACTCGCAACGGGAGACGTCCAAACATCACTGTGAAGCAGTTGAAACAGAAAAGTGGAAACTGAGGTAGACGCACTAAAGGGAAGACGAACATGCTTTCCTAAGCGACAGGCCTCACAAGAGTGCTCGTTGAGCTTGTTACATGAGAAAGAGAAACTCCTAAGAATTTGACGTAATACTGTGGGGTTGGGGTGGCCCAAGCGAGCATGCCAAAGGTCAACGCCGGCGGCAAGGGCGACTGGTGTGGAGGTGGAGGCGCCGACGTGCACAGGGTAGAGCTGATCGGGACTATCACATCGGTGAAGGATCATCCGCGTACGGGCGTCTTTCACAGAAAAACCAACACCGTCGAATTCAACAATAAGTGGGTTCTCAGTAGTAAGACGACGAACGGAAACTAGGTTTGTGAAATTCAGGGGAAACAAGAACATTAGACATAGTAATGGGTGTGGAAGTGGAGGGAAAACTAGTGATACCGATGTGAGTGATAGGTAAGGGGGAGCCGTTGCCGACGGTGATACGAGTGGGTGTGCGAACAGGAGTGGAGGAGGTTAGGTTACCGGGATGAGCTGTCATGTGCGCAGTAGCACCTGAGTCCATGTACCAGTCGCCTCCACCGACAGAGCTACTCGGCGATGACGTGGAGTGCTGGGCGGCGAGGAGGGTGGGGTTCCATGACACAGGGACCGGCGGCGGCGGGAGGCCCTCGTAGGGCGGCGCCAGGGCGGGCAGGCCATAACCACCGAGGGAAGGCGGCGACGGGAGGCCCCCGTAGGGCGGCGCCGGGACGGGTGGACCATAACCGCCGACGGGCGGCGGCGCAAGGAGGGCGCCGTAGCCAGCGCCATTCGGCTGGTAAGGCGGCAACGGGTAACACCAGCCCAGAGAAGCCATCGATGGGGCGGGCGAAGCATGGCCGCTGGCCATTGGCGGGGCCGGCTGCATGTGGGTGACGCCGGGCGCACCGTACGGCGGCGGGGCCGCGCCGGAGGGCGCCAGCTGCATGTGAGTGACTCCGGGCGCGCCGTACGGCGGCGGGGCTGCACCGGAGGGCGCCGGCGGCGGGACAACAGAGGCGACGGCGGACGGGC
>NC_057814.1:97700929-97717308 GCF_018294505.1 Triticum aestivum | reverse complement strand
CGGAGGAGTCGCGCGGCGGCGGCTGCGTGGGAGGAGTAGCGCGGCGGCGGCGAGGTGGCGGCGGCGGCGCGGGAGGAGCGCGGCGGCGGCAGCGAAAGACGAGGATTAAAACCTAAAAACTGATACCATGTAAAGAGATGTTTTGGAATACAATAATCGTTGTATTGATTGAGGTGTTGGTGCACACATATATAATACAAGGGAAGGCCTCTACCTCAACTATACAAGACTAGAAGGTGGGCCACAACTCTAATACACATGCAGTACAAAATACATACTCAACACACAAGTCGCGACATTTCTTGTGCACCTTGGCCGTGGGCCGCCACCCTGCTCTTCCACCTGTCTGCGCCGAGTCGCTGTTCTGGATTGAGGCCGAGCTACTGACATCTATACGGTGTTGCAAGTTGCCGAGGATTAGCCAACTTGACAGGGACACCAAAGGTTCGATGCACCATTCAAAGGGCAAAGCCCACTTAAAAAACTCAATGGCTGAGTGGTTGTTTGTACGTGAAGGCCACTGCCTGGTCAAATTGCTGTACAGTCACTTCATCCAAAAAGTATATCAGGACAATCATTCATTACAAATAGGGTTTATACCATGGGCATGGAGCACGGGTTGACAATATTCCGCCCGGCGATAGTCCGTAACATATTACCCGATGAATGGACGCGCAGAAACCGCCGCCCGTACGGCCCGGTCTACATCAACTAGCCGGAACTACGCTGTGATTGAATCGCGCATCCGCACCGGCTTGCAACGCCACGGACGACTCGCCCGTCCGCCCTCGCGGTTGGTTCACGCGTCCGCGCCAGCTTACAACAAGGAGGACAACTTGCTCGTCCGCACCGGCTTACAACGCCGCGGCCGACTCATCTGTCTGTGCCGCCTCTGAAGCCGCGGTCGTCTTTGTCGTCCGTCTCTCGCGGCCTGGTCTAGTTCAACGCACCAGGCCGCACCTGTCTGCATGAGCTGTTTATTGAGTATAAAGCAAGTCACAGCTTGGGTAGCCCGGTTTTCTTTGAACAAATTGGAGGCAAATTATCATATACTATCAACCGCCGTCTGCACTGGACGGCTCAATGGGCAGGCGCACAAGTCGCCGCCACTACAGTTTAGATAACTTCAAATAGCCAGTTGGAAGGAACCATTGGCCGAGTTGTTGAGACGCCTCATACAGATCATTTATAACCCGCCGCAGTCACCTCAACCTTCTGTGGATTCACATCGTGCTATCAACACCAATGATATACAACTTATGCCGGTTTATATCACGGTCAAATATGGAGAATCTCAAGCCAACTCCTTGAGTCACGTTGAGACTCAGGGGCTACAATGATATGACTCAGCAAATGTTGCCGGTTTTCAGTGAACTCAAGAACCCCAGGACATTGGAGGGAAAGATAACCCGGTCCCGGAGGCTACTACCATATGGATGAAAATTTAAAGGCCGTCAAAACATTTCCGGTTCAAAATGAAGAATGCCGGTTTAAAATCCGGTTCAAGGGAAATCTGTTCTCCCACAAAGCTCTGAAGCTCTCAAATCCGGTTTAAGAATTTCCGGTTCAGAAAGAATTAATCTCTCGCAAGTTCGAGTTTAAAGGTCGTCAGAAAATTTTCGGCTGAAAATGAAGATTCCGGTTTAAGATCCGGTTCAAGGGAAAGATATCTCCCACAAAGCTTTGAAGCTCTCAATATCTGGTTTAACATCCGGTTTAAGAAGAAATATTTCTCGCAAAGCTCGAGTTCTCAAAAAAATCACTTGGGGGCTTGGTCGTATTCGAACCATAGCTACACCTCTTGACCGGCGTAAGGCCACCAAGGAAATCACTTGGGGGCTTGGTTGTATTCGAACCATAGCTACACCTCTTGATCGGCGTAAGGCCACCAGGGAAATCACTTGGGGGCCAAAGAGAGTGTTGCAAAAGCACAACTCAAACATAGGCACCCACTGAGCACAGCTCAAAATATTGCTTGGGGGATCTTTGCTTCTCAAAGAACAAAGAGTCTACACCCTTGTAATAGGCTATCAAGCCAGCTTGGAAGCCAGGTGTATTCACCTAAAACCCCGGGTTATCCTGCCTTTTTAAGTAAGCCACTCCGTCCAGGTAATCCTGGTATGACCCGCCGAACGTTTGACAAGTCAATCTCATAGACCCTGAACTTGTCAAAGTTAAAACGACGACTGGTTAATGTGAGGTCCATCTTAAAAGGCTTTGTAAAATGGTTTAACTCAGTGGCCTGGCAGCCCATGAAAAGCCTCGCATGTTCTTTTTATGCTTTTATTTGCCAAGTTTTTTCTCCTTTGATGAGGTTTATAATATCTTATGATAAACCAGCGTTTTTGACCCGGCTTGTCTTTCAACTACAAGTTGACAGTACATGATCAGTGATTAATCCGGTATTTATTAACCCGGCCTGGCTTTGGACTATAAGTCGCCAGTATGATGATAAATTATTCGGTGTTTATTAACCCGGCCTGGCTTTGGACTATAAGTCGCCAGTATGATGATAAATTATCCGGTGTTTATTAACCCGGCCTGGCTTGGGACTATAAGTCGCCAGCATATATTTGGATTGCGCCATTGGAATCATGCGCTCATAACTCATTGGATTATATTATTCAAATCTTCAAATAGCCAAACATGGCTGGATTTTATTATGGTTATCAATAACCAGTATTATGATTAAGGTTTTCAAAGTCGCTTTAGCGCAATGGCTATTATATTATCAATGGATATGATTTATTCTACAATTGAAGGAATAGTCCTGAGTCGCTGCAGGCTTACGACCCGGCACTTGGGGGCTACATTATTCAAGTTGAGATTACATTAAATATGCAAGTCTCATGTCGCTATAGGCATGCACCATGACACTTGGGGGCTAATACAAAGTCATTTTTACGGGCCTTATTGAAGACCCGACTCATCACATCATAATGAGCCGGCCCTTGGGGGCTACCAATTGCTCCTGTCAAAAATTCAAGGTACACAAGCCTTAATCCATTTATTGAAGGATTTATTGCTCAGTTGGTAGAGGACAAGACTCTTAACCTTGTGGACGTGGGTTTAAGCCCCATGGTAGGGTTATATCATATGATGTTCTTTTCAATGAAGTATATATAAAGTCCCAAGCTCAATATTATCTTACTGACCCGGCCCTTGGGGGCTAAACGTTGCTGTTCAAGTCTACATGATCATATCTACAAAGTCCCTGCTCATTATTGCATGACAACCCGGCACTTGGGGGCTACATATGTGGAATATTCAATTGTGACTAGTGACTGAGATGAACAATCTGGATTTCTTCAAGGTTGCAACATTTATATTGAAACAAGTCTTAAGCTATCACTATGTTCTCCTCTTAAGACTTGGGGCTACAGGTAATATGCATATAAAGGAGGAACATCTTCAAATTCTCAGTTTTGGGCAAATCAGGAAGATTAATTGTGTGACTCGGTGTTGGCAACAATCATAACCCGACGTCTATAAACGGTCATGACCCGGGATCATCAGTTTTTATAACCCGACAATTTTAGCAATGATAAACCGGCAAGTTCTACATTTTCAAACCGGCTGATATCAGTTGAATATTTGAAGGCCAATATTTTTGTCAAATCAGAGCATTGAAGGCCGATTCAAATGGATTCTTTATTTACAAAATATCTTCTGCAAGCAAATTGATTATGAAGCTGGTCTATTGACTCGGATTTTTCAGAAGGAAGAAATGACAAGTCAAATTTGTTCTTGTGTTTATGTTGCAGATCAGTTTAACATGGATGGATCCAAATTAAACTGGGGGCTAATGTCGGGGATATACCCCGCGGCGTAAACCGGCCGGAAGTATAACCCGGCCGGACTTGGCGACTCACTAATGACCTGTCGTGACTGGACGACTCACTAAGTGACATGCCCGAGCCTGGCGACTCATGGGTGACCCGGCGAGCGAGTCAGAGGAACGACAAGACCCGGTGGCCTAGAAGGCGGTTTATGGAAGGCCGGCTCATGTTATGGTGGGCCGGTTTAAGAGGAAAGCATAAGGAATATTCCCTTACAAAGGAAGCAAGACTAGGACTCCACTTGTAATATAGTAATCCTAATCCTACTAGGACTAGTCATGTAACCCGCCCCTTCAACTTATATAAGGAGGGGCAGGGCTCCCAAAAGAGGGACAAGCAAGAAGAGACAACCTTAGGGCTAGACATAACTGGGAGAGCCGGTTTACGGCGAGTCCATGATAATCATAATGAGACCTAGCCACAAACAGCATGTAGGGTTGTTACCGGATGATGTTTCCCGGGGCCCGAAGCTGTCTAAACCCTTGTCTTGTGTTGTGTCTCTCGATTCCGCTCAACCCCTCTCAAGCTACCACGTAGATGCGTTGGCCTCACGACTAAGCCCTCACACTAGGACATCTGCCGTGACAATTCCATGACAGTTGCCGTGCGGCGCAGTGGCTCCGGGACCCGCTTAACTCCTATTGCTTTGCTGGAGTCGGCGAAGTTGTGGCAGAAGTCGTACTTCTACGTCTGCAACCTCCACCCGACTCGCCACTACATCAACCTGCCGGCCTTCGCGATCGGTCCTCCTGGTGAGCCGGGTGACAACTGGGGGCAGCGGCCAAGGCCGGTGCCGGCTTCTATCACCAACGTCCTTGTCCGGCTTCAGGAGATGATGGACACGGAGGGCCTCAAGCCAGCGGACCTACTGGCCGCCTTCATCCACCGCCAGGTTTCGCCCCTCCAGGCCCAGCCGCACCTGATCTGCGACATGAGCGGCCGCCGGGACCCGTGCCGGATGTCGACCAAGGAGTTGCCGACTGTGGAGGTGGTTCGCCACATCAACTACTTCTCCGACAGCAAGCTCAGCGAGATTGAGTGGAGATTCGGCAAGCAGCTCTACAGCCGCACCAACCCGCCACCACCAGTTAGTATCGGGTCCCCGTTCTTTGCTCATGCAGTGCTCCTCATCCGACCTGACTACCCAGACGTGGGGCAGCACTTCCCTGGTCAGGTAGCAGCCGGCGCGCTGGCTCCGGGCCACCAATGGATGCCGAACCGCGAAGAGAGCTACGTGGGCGACCCCGAGCTGGGGGCGGCTGCGTTGGAGGCTGGAGGCGAGGATGACGCCACCGGGGGAGGCGGCGCTGGAGCAGGCGGAGCTGCATGAGGCGGCGCAGGCGATGATGGCGACGTTCGGGCTTGGCCAGATGATGATGAAGCCGGCGAGGGGCAACGCCGCCCCGAGGGCACCGAGAAGACGGGCACCGGCTCGATAGTGCGGCCGTTCGGCGGAGGGCCAGCTGACGCGCCCGGCGTGCCCATGCGTCGCGCCGAAGGGCTGTTCGTCAACCGGCCGCCCAAGAAGGCCAAGAAGGCGGCCGCGACCAAGCGGCAAGAGGCCGTGAAAACGGCCGCCCTCTGGAGGGCCCCGAAGGAGCGCCCAATGGTGTCCGGGTTGGTGCATTCATCACACTTTCTTCATTGTCTTTTCTTTTTCCTTAGCGGATTTCTCATTTTTGCTTATCATGCCACGCAGGGACGCCATCTCCATATCCCAGGCCCAGTCCGCCTCGCTGATCGAATCAGCAGGCGGCTCTGAGGAACCCAACGCGTTGACCCAGCCGCTGTCCTCCGGGAGGTGACGGAGAGGAACGCGCGGGAGGCACGGGAGGAACGAGAGGCCACCGCAGCACGGACGGAGGCCGATGCCCAGGCTGACGCGTCTGCGCAGGAGGAGACCCAAGCTGTGGCTTCGGCGCAGGTAGAGGCGGTGACCAAGGCGCAGGTGAAAGCCGACGCCGAGGCCACAGAGGATTCGGCCGGTGGCTGGGGCCCAGAAGTTGCCAATCTAGAACAGCCGAAGCCACCGCTGGTGGAGGCCTGGGCGCCGACTGGAATAGCCGAAGCCGGCCAGGAGGTTGCTGACTCTGTAGTCTCGGAGGCAGAGGTGACCCAATGTGCGCCGGGTGCTGATGAGCGAGGAGGCGGCCAACCCGAAGGGCCGAAGATGCCGCTGGCCAACGCCGGGTTGGCGACGAGCCATGCCTTGATGGCGCGCACCCCCGTGCGCCTGCGCCAGGCGCGAGCTGCCTTGGAGCCAAGGCCGGTGGAGACCGCGGCCGTGAGCTTGCAGGGAGCCGAGACCGGGGCTACGAGCTCTGCCCCGCCTGGCTGGACGTTAGGGGCCGGCACTGCCGCCTTGAACCTCGCGATGTAGGACGTCTTGGACAAGTTTTCCACCCACGGCACCACTCTCGTGAAGGCGAGGAGCGAGATGGCGGCGATGCAGACATCTGTTCGGGTATGCTCTTGACCTTGCTTTTTTACTTTGGCGATCTTCAGTGGGGGTGTGCCGACGCACCCACTGGGTGTAGCCTCCAAGTTCCAAGCCGGCTGCTGAGCAGGCAGGTTGGAACTTTAAGGCGTGTTTCTGATTGTTGGAGTGTCATTCTTGCTGCAGGACTACCACAACCTGCGTGCGGCTGCCTTCAACTCCCAGAACCAGCAGCTCGCCAACGGGACCGCCGAGTTGCGGAAGAGCCGAGGTATGTAAGCCGGCTTTCAGTGGGGGCGTGCAAGCGCACCCACTGGGTGTAGCCCTCGAGATTTGGGCCGACTGCTGAGCAGTCGGGCCGGATCTTCCCGGCGGTTTCTTGTCTTTGTTGATGCTGTTGCTGATGATTCTTCTTTGCCTTTGTAGAGGCCGCTGCCCAGCTGCAGGGCCGCGTGCATGAGCTCGAGGGCCAGCTCTAGGCCAAGGAGCTGGAGCGCAGCCAGGCAGCCGCGGAGCGCAACCAGCTCGAGAAGGAGCTGGCTAACCAGGAGACCCGGCATGCGGAGCGGGTCCAGCAGCTCAAGGACGGGGATGAGCTCCTCAAGGCCGAGTTCGAGTCCCAGCGCTCGGGCTGGGCCGAGAAGGAGAAGTACCTGTCGGAGGGCTATGAGGTGATCGAGTGTTTGCTCAAAGGTAACGCCTTTTGAGCAGAGTACTTCCCGGACCATGCCGCGCCATCAACTAGGTGATCGAGGCACGGCGCCAGCAGCGGAGGCAAGTAGGTGAGGAGATTGCGCCGGACCGGCCCCGGAACTTGGGTGAGCAGTTCTGGGCCGTTCAGTTGCACCTTGCGCTAGTGCGCCAGCTGCTCCGCCGGTTTCAGCGCGTCGGGTCGCAGGTCTTGGAAGGGCACTGGCCGGGTGTGCAGGTCCCCTGGACTCCCAGACGGACCGCCGACTAGTTGGAGGTGGCTTGGGAGCGGCTAGATGCCTGGAAAGGTGTCGCGGCACAGGCCGGTGCCAAAGTGGCGCTGGAGTTCGTGAAGGCGTGGTACCCAGGCGTGAGCATGGCTCAGCTGGCCACCTTCCGCCAGGAGGCAGCGCCGGAGCTGGAGGCGGAGCGCGAAGCATTCGCCATTCGCGCGTCGACCCTTGCCGAGTACACTGATGGCAGCGTCTTCATCCCGGAGCGGGCGGAAGACGGCACCGAGGTGCCACCATCCTAGTTCGGGCTGAACCCAGACGAGGGGGAGAACCCGGCGAAGGATATCGCTCCCAGCGACGAGACCGGGGAGGAGGATGAGGGCGAGGAAGGCGATGGTGTCGCGCCAGATGACAGAGCGACCAGCCATAACCGGCCCGATCAGGCCCCAACTAGTGAGCAGTGGGAGACCACGTCGGCCATCGTCGCCGACCAGACCGAGACCCACCAACCGGTGCTTCAGCCACTGCCGACCCGTCCGAGCAGCCCGTAGTCCCACTGGCCTAGGCGACCTTTATCTTTTAAGTTTTTCTGTCTTGTGTTCAAGAGCAAATTAGTTATGCGCAGTTCCACCCACTTGGGGTGTATTTTAAACTTTTGATGAATGCGGGCTGTGGGCCTTTGCAATGTAAATAAATTTATTTTCCCCACGTGTTTGTGTGCTTTGCCGAGTTCTAACTCGATTTTGCCTTTGCTTTCTTTGGCTTTTTCCTTTGCCTCTTCCTTTGGCTACCGCCCTGCCAGCTGGACAGCCGCGCTGTGGTCTGTGGCCGGGTCAGGGACTTGGCCGTTTAGAATAGGCAAGTTACTTCAGCCACTTAGAGCGTAGCTATTCAAGCGCCGCTGAGCAGTCGGATGGGGGAGGCGAAAGGACGGCTTGGCCCGAATTGGCATTTTTCCTTAGTCGTTTTTCGTGTGGACAGCGTTTCCAGCCTTTAGCTCTTGCCAGCCGGACAGTCGCGCTGCGAGCTGTGGCTGGGGCGAAGAGAGGGCATTGGCGTGAGCACACTACTGAGCCGACTTCGGACGACGCCAACTTGGGCCAAGGTGGCGAGCCCTCGGGCCGGCTGACCGGACCTGGGCAGGGCGGAAGAATAAATACTCATACATAGGCGAAGCTTATCATAGAGATAAAAAGGTAGCCCCCGAGTGTGCCTCGGGGTACCTGTTGTCTTTACTTAGTATAAAAGATAGCGTGGTACATACACTGCATCAACTACAAAACGGGCGGAGAAGGTTCCGTTCCATGGGCACTCCGACTCTTGGCCGGCTGTGTCCCTCTTGCATGCCCTCGGCTTCTGTGCGTCGATAAGGTAGTAGGACTCGTTGCCCAGGGCTTTGCTGAAGATGAAGGGCCCCTCCCAAGGAGCCGAGAGCTTGTGCTGGCCGGCTATTCGCTGGATCAGACGGAGCACAAGGTCGCCCTCGCGGAAAGCACGCGGCTTGATCTTCTTGTTGTGGTAGCGGCGCAAGCTCTGCTGGTAGATGGCAGATCGGCTGAGTGCTAGCAGCTGGGCCTCTTCGAGCAGGTCGACGCCGTCTTCACATGCCTCCTTTGCTTCCGCCTCCGTGTACAGGGTGACATGAGGCGAGTCGAACTCGATATCCGTTGGGATGATGGCCTCGGCCCTGTACACGAGGAAGAAAGGTGTGAAGCCGGTTGATATGTTTGGCGTGGTCCGAAGACTCCAAAGGACAGCCGACAGCTCCTCGACCCAGCAGCCGGCTGAGCGCTCCAGTGGCTCGACCAGCCGTGGCTTGATGCCAGATAGAATGAGGCCGTTTGCCCGCTCCACCTGGCCGTTTGACTGCGGGTGAGCAACCGACGCAAGGTCTAGTCGGATGCCCTGTGCCGCGTAGAAACGAGACAAGGCGCCTTTGGCGAAGTTCATGCCGTTGTCGATGATGATGCTGTGCGGGATGCCGTACCGAACGGTGATGTCCGCGATGAATGTGACGGCTGTAGGGCCGTTCAGCTTCTTGATCGGTCTTGCCTCGATCCACTTTGTGAACTTGTCTATGGCAACCAGCAGGTGGGTCATGCCGCCGCGTGCTGTCTTGAATGGGCCCCATCATGTCCAATCCCCATACAACAAACGACCAGGTGATGGGGATGGTCTTGAGTGCTGAGGCCGGCAGGTGCTGCTTGGTGCTGAAATGTTGGCACCCCTTGCCCTTTCGGACCAACTCCTTGGCGTCGTCCAAAGCAGTCGGCCAGAAGAAACCATGGCAGAAAGCTTTGGCAACGAGGGCTCTGGAGGCGGCATGGTGGACACACTCACCTTGATGAATGTCTTTGAGGATAGCAATGCCCTTCTTCGGCTCGACGCAACGCTGGAAGACACCAGTCGCACTGCGCCTGACGAGCTCTCTGTTGATGATCGTGTGCGTAGCCACCCGACGTTGCACCTTTCGGGCCAAGACCTCGTCGGCTAGGAGCTCGCGGCTCGCAGCCCAAGACGGGGCTTCCACCACCGTCATGAAAGCAACCGACGTTAGGGTGGCCGGGTTGGGAGGCGGTGGGTTGGAGCCGGCCGCTCCTTGTTGCGTCGTGGAAGTCCCCGGGCCGGCTACAACAGTCCCTGGGTCGGGTTTTGGAGTCCTCGGGCCAGGTTTGGGTGCTGCAGCCCCTGGGTCTCCTGCCGAAGTCCCTTGGCCGACTGCTGAAGTCCCCGAGCTGGTCCGGCCGCTCCAGGGTCAGCCGACACGAAGATGGATTCTGATTCTGGCGAACGCTGGATAGACGGGTTGCACAAGCACTCGAGGGAGATGCCGGCTGGAATGGCCTGCTGGGTAGAGCCGATCCGTGCCAGGGCATCAGCTGCTTCGTTATCGGCCCGTGGCATGTGGATGAACTCGCACCCATAAAAGTGTCCGCTGATCTGCTAGACGAGGAAGCGATAGCTGGCCATATTGGTGTCCTTGGCGTCCCAGTCACTGGAGGACTGCTGGACCACAAGGTCTGAGTCGCCGTAGCACAAGATGCGGTGGATGCCAATCTCCTTGGCTAGCCGGAGCCCGTGGACGAGCGCCTCGTACTCGGCCACGTTGTTGGAGGCGGCGAAGTGGATCTGCAACGTGTACTTCAGCTTGTCGCCTTTGGGAGAGGTGAAGACGATGTCGGCTCCCAAACCGCATCTTTGAGCCGTCGAAGTGCATCCGCCAATGCGTGGAATCCGGAGCGGGTGACAGGTACTGGGTCTCGGCCCAGTCAACAAGGAAGCTGGCCAGCGCTTGGGACTTGATGGCGGTGCGGGGCTGGTAGAGGATGGTGTAGGGAGCCAGCTCGATGGCCCATTTGGCAACCCGGCCCGAGGCGTCTTGGTTGCCCATGATCTTGGCAAGGGGGGCAGTACAGATGACCGTGATGGGGTGCTCCTGGAAGTACTGCTTCAGCTTCTTGGCGGCAAAGTACACGCTGTAGCACATCTTCTGGTAGAGGGGGTAGTTCTGTTTGGAGGTGGACAACACCTCGCTCAAGTAATAGACTGGCCTCTGGACCGGCTGCGCCCTGCCGGCTTCTGGGCGTTCGACAACAATCACCATGCTGACGACCCGGTTGGTGGCAGCAATGTAGAGGAGCATGGGCTCTTTAGCAGTCAGAGCGGCCAGAATAGGTGGCGTGGACAGCATCCGCTTGAGCTGGAGGAATGCCTCGTCCGCCTGGTCAGTCCACTCGAAGCATGTGGTCTTCTTCATCAGCTGGTATAGAGGGAGGGCCTTCTCGCCCAGCCGGCTGACGAACTGGCTGAGAGATGCTAGGCACCCGGTGAACTTCTGGACCTCCCGCAGCCAGGTCGGTTTCTTCATCCGCTCAATGGCCTTGTCTTCACGGGGTTGCACTCGATCCCGCGCTCGGAAACAAGGAAACCAAGGAGCTGGCCAACTGGGACTCCGAAGACACAGTTCTCTGGGTTGAGCTTGATCTGAAAGCGGCGCAGGTTGGCGAAGGTCTCCTTGAGATCCACCAAAAGGGTGCCTGATACGTCTCCGTCGTATCTATAATTTTTGATTGTTCCATGCCAATATTCTACAACTTTCATATATTTTTGGCAACTTTTTATACTATTTTTGGGGACTAACATATTGATCCAGTGCCCAGTGCCAGTTCCTGTTTGTTGCATGTTTTTGTTCCGCAGAATATCCATATCAAACGTAGTCCAAACGGGATAAAAACGGACGGAGATTATTTTTGAAATATTCGGAGAATATGGGAAGGAAAATCCAGGCGAGACGGTACCCGAGGGAGGCACGAGGCAGGGGAGCGCGCCCCACCCCTCTGGGCGTGCCCCTGACCCTCGTGGGCCCCCCGTAAGGCAGTTGATGCCCTTCTTCAGCCGCAAGAAAGCTAATTTTTAGGAAAAAATCACGGCGAAGATTTCAGTCCAATCGGAGTTACGGATCTCCATATATATATGAAACGGTGAAAGGGCAGCAAAACAGAACGCAGAAACAGAGAGAGACAGAGAGACAAATCCAACCTCGGAGGGGCTCTCGCCCCTCCCATGCCATGGAGACCAAGGAGCAGAGGGGAAACCCTTCTCCCATCTAGGGAGGAGGTCAAGGAAGAAGAAGAAGGAGGGGGGCTCTCTCTCCCTCGCTTCCGGTGGCACCGGAGTGCCACCGGGGGCCATCATCATCACCGCAATCTTCACCAACAACTTCACCGCCATCATCACCAACTCTTCCCCCCCTCTATGTAGCGGTGTAACCTCTCTCTTACCCGCTGTAATCTCTACTTAAACATGGTGCTCAACGCTATATATTATTTCCCAATGATGTATGGCTATCCTATGATGTTTGAGTTGATCCGTTTTGTCCTATGGGTTATTTGATGATCAAGATTGGTTTGAGTTGCATGTTTTATTGCTGGTGCTGTCCTATGGTGCTCTCCGTGTCGTGCAAGCGTGAGGGATTCCCGCTGTAGGGTGTTGCAATACGTTCATGATTCGCTTATAGTGGGTTGCGTGAGTGACTGAAACACAAACCCGAGTAAGGGGGTTGTTGCGTATGGGATAAAGAGGACTTGATGCTTTAATGCTATGGTTGGGTTTTACCTTAATGATCTTTAGTAGTTGCGGATGCTTGCTAGAGCTCCAATCATAAGTGCATATGATCCAAGTAGAGAAAGTATGTTAGCTTATGCCTCTCCCTCAAATAAAATTGCAATAATGATTACCGGTCTAGTTATTGATTGCCTAGGGACAAATAACTTTCTCGTAAAAAAAGCTCTCTACTAAAACTAATTTAGTTGTGTCTTTATCTAAGCAGCCCCTACCTTTTATTTACGCGCTCTTTATCTTCTTGCAAACCTATCCATAAACACCTACAAAGTACTTCTAGTTTCAGACTTGTTCTAGGTAAAGCGAACGTCAAGCGTGCGTAGAGTTGTATCGGTGGTCGATAGAACTTGAGTGAATATTTGTTCTACCTTTAGCTCCTCGTTGGGTTTGACACTCTTACTTATCGAAAGAGGCTACAATTGATCCCCTATACTTGTGGGTTATCAAGACCTTTTTCTGGCGCCGTTGCCGGGGAGCAATAGCGTGGGGTGAATATTCTCGTGTGTGCTTGTTTGCTTTATCTCTAAGTAATTTTTATTTGATGTTCTTAGTTGTTTTCTATCTTTAGTTATGGGTAGGAAATGCAAAATACCAAAAAAATAGTTGTACCTACTAAACCAATGGTTGAAGAACCACTCAAAATCTATCACACTCTTGAAGCTTATTACTTGGATCATCTTCGATCCCTATGTGCTCGTGCTGAAACCCCAACTAGCTTAGTTGAGGGCAAATCTTTAGATGAGCATGCTTGTTATGTGCGACACCGTATATCTGAAAAAGGGAAACATTTACTGGATCAAATTCATCGTTTGCAATGCTATGCTTGGAATTTATGTGAAATATATTATGTTACTTGTTGTTCTGAAAACCCTAAGAAACACCTTCCCTACCAATGTGAGTTTATTGATAATGGAATCGTATCTTCGTATGCTAAGGGTGTTTATAATTACTATGATGTACAACAAATTGAAGAATTTGTTGCTTTTAAGGGTGCTTACGAAATTGCTTCTTTGATTGAAACGTATGATGCTACTCTTTACAAATCTGAAAATTTTGCCATACTTAAATATTGCTATGATAATTATGCTTCTAATGCCTATGTTGAACCATATATTGAGGACTACTCCGTTGTCCAAGAAGAGACTAATATTTTGCAGGAGTCTATGGAAGAAGAAATTGATGAAACTGTGAGCTCATTGGATGAAAAAGATGATGAGGAGAGCGAAGAACAAAAGGAGGAAGAGCGGATTAGCTACCCGTTCCCACCTTCTAATGAGAGTAACTCTTCAACTCATACATTGTTTAATTTCCCTTCGTGCTTACCGAAGGATGATTGCTATGATGATAGTTATGATCCCGTTGATTCTTTTGAAATATCCCTTTTTGATGATGCTTGCTATGCTTGTGGCCAAGATGCCAATATGAATTATGCTTATGGAGATGAACTTTCTATAGTTCCTTATGTTAAACATGAAATTGTTTCTATTGCACCCACGCATGATAGTCCTATTATCTTTTTGAATTCTCCAAACTACACTATATCGGAGAAGTTTGCCCTTATTAAGGATTATATTGATGGGTTGTGTTTTGCTATTACACATGATGATTTTGATAGATATAATATGCATGTGCTTGCTGCTCCTACTTGCAATTATTATGAGAGAGGAACTATATCTCCACCTCTATATGTTTCCAACACGATAAAATTGCAAGAAACTGTTTATACTATGCATTGGCCTTTACTTTGTGTGCATGAATTGTTCTTTTATGACATGCCGATCCATAGGAAGGGAGTTAGACTTCATTGTTGCATGATATATGTTGCCTTGTGCTCACTACTAAATGCCAAATCATTGCTAATTAAAATTGGCTTTGATATACCTTGGGATCCGTGTGGATTCACTACTTGAGCACTATATGCCTAGCTTAATGGCTTTAAAGAAAGCGCTACCAGGGAGACAACCCGGAAGTTTTAGAGAGTCATTTATTTCTGTTGATTGCTTTCATATAGTTTAAAAACAAAAAATAAAGAGGGGAACCAAAAGCCTTTTCAAAAAGAAAAGCGAAAGTGAAAAAGACGAGCATTGTTGAAGTGGGAGCTAGCCTTGAACTTTGTTCATGCTCATGGAAACTTTGTGAATCTTTATTACAGAAAAATTTCAACAAAAATAATTATCCCCTTGTACAATTACATTGTATTATAAAAATAATGTGCCAAGGTTTGCCTTTAGGATGTTTACAATGCTTGTTAGTTTGTACGGTGCAGGACAGAAACTTTGGCTGTAGTGCTCGATTTTAGATATTTTACTGGAAAGTCAAATGGTTCTGATTCTTTTTGCACTGTGTTTCTATACAAATATTTTATTTTTCCTAATTTTGGTAGAATTTTTCAAGTATCATAAGTATGGTGAATGTTCAGATTATTACAGACTGTTCTGTTTTAGACAGATTCTGTTTTTGATGCATAGTTTGCTTGTTTTGATGAAACTATCGATTTATATCAGTGGATTAAGCCATGGAAAAGCTATATTACAGTAGACACAATGAAAAAACAAAATATGAATTGGTTTGCAACAGTACTTAGAGTAGTGATTTGCTTTATTATACTAACGGATCTTACCGAGTTTTCTGTTGAAGTTTTGTGTGAATGAACTGTTTGATGATCGAGAAGGTCTCGATGTGAGAAGAAGGAAGAGAGGCAAAAGATCAAGCTTGGGGATGCCCGAGGCACCCCAAGTAAATATTCAAGGAGACTCAAGCATCTAAGCTTGGGGATGCCCCGGAAGGCATCCCTCTTTCTTCAACAAGTATAGGTATGTTTCGAATTCGTTTCGTTCATGCGATATGTGCAAATCTTGGAGCATCTTTTGCTTTAGTTTTCATTTTTTTATGCACCATGCTGGTATGAGATAGTCCTTGGTTTATTTATAGAATGTTGTATGCACTTCACTTATATCTTTTGAGTATGGCTTTATAGAATGCTTCATGTGCTTCACTTATATCATTTGAAGTTTGGATTGCCTGTTTCTCTTTACATAGAAAACCGCCATTTGTAGAGTGCCCTTTTGCTTCACTTATATTTGTTAGAGCGTGGGCATATCTTTTGTAGAAAGAATTAAACTCTCTTGCTTTACTTATATCTATTTAGAGAGTTCACAGGAATTGGTCATTCACATGGTTAGTCATAAAATCCTACATAAAACTTGTAGATCACTGAATATGATATGTTTGATTCCTTGCAATAGTTTTGCGATATAAAGATGGTGATATTAGAGTCATGCTAGTGGGTAGTTGTGGATTAGTAGAAATACTTGTGTTGAGGTTTGTGATTCCCGTAGCATGCACGTATGGTGAACCGTTATGTAACGAAGTCGGAGCATGAGGTATTTATTCTTCCTTATGAGTGGCGGTCGGGGACGAGCGATGGTCTTTTCCTACCAATCTATCCCCCTAGGGGCAGGCGTAGTACTACTTTGCTTCGAGGGCTAATAAACTTTTGCAATAAGTATATAAGTTCTTTATGACTAATGTGAGTCCATGGATTCACTACAAAAAAAAGACACATCCGTGACATTTTGGGCCGAACGAAATTTTTTTCTGTCATACATATGACACTTCTATGACGATAATTGTGACAAAAGCCGGTATCATCATAGATGTGGTGGGCTCCTACTTCTATGACAAAAAATCATGACAAAAAATGGGCTTTTCTTCCTGGGCGGGCCGGAGACGCAGCTGCATGACATTCTTTGGGCCATCCATGACGGAAAAACCATGGTAGAAGCGAGGGCGAGGAAAATTTCAGGGAGTTCCCGGTTACGGTGGGAGGTCGGGGGCCGAGCGATGCGCGTTTCTCTCATACACGTACACGCGTGTGTGCGAGGCGTTGGCTCTAACTGAACCCGAGTGAGGCGTTGGGCTCTAACTGAACCCGAGCGATTGCACTGCAGGCTACACGTTACTGAACCCAAGCGATCGATCGATGGCTGTTAACTGAACCCGATCGAGCGATTCCTTCTCTACTGCTGCTAACTGAAGCCGATCGATGCTGCCTCTGGG